>NC_134409.1:38371309-38671309 GCF_038048845.1 Mixophyes fleayi
CTACCTCTCACTCTGAATCATTCCCATAGCGTGTATATGTGCTTTACACTTGCATTTTTTTATTGTAAAAACAAATATACAGAAACTGCAAGACGATTAGCTGCATGAGTGCAGCAGTAATTGCACCGCTAACGCTGCCAAACTGGGAGCTGAAGAGACGCTGGTTGCTATATACCTAAAAGCTAGCTGAATCACTGAGGTGCCGGCTGCATGGGCGGAGAGAATGCCAATGTGGTTGCTAGGCAACAGTTCAGAGCGCAGTGGCAGACATCCTGCAGGTACACGGAACTTAGTACACATATTGCTGCTTACAAGGGGAATGCTGGTATTGGATCGGACTTGTGATGGATACCACCGCATGCTAAAACATAGGAGGGCACACTCCATCACTGGTCAGGGAAGAAGTGCCAATACAGATCTGACAGGTGGTAGTGAACATAGGGTTCATGGATACATGAGAGCGCAATCCATTGTCACCTGACAGGGAAAGAATAGAGGTACCAATCAGATATGCAGCGCTTGTTTATTAGCACTGGCCTAATATAGGTTTTTTTTATCCTTCTTTTGCAATTACTTAATTTAAGGCAATATTGATTTTTTTTTTATTAAGTGGTGTTTCAGCAATAACATCAATATTTATTTTCAGAAGTACTTTTTACATTTGGACTTGGTAACTCAGAGCGCTCCAGCTGTTTGGAAACTGTAACTCCCAGCCTACTTTTCTAGACAATGTCTAAGTTCAAACATAACTCTCTCCGCTCAATGAAATTCTAAGTAAGTTATTCTGGCAGGACTGGCCTTACAAAGATAATGATTCTTTATGTTTGTGTATTAATTCAATACAGCAGTGGTATTGGTTTAATTAAATATTCAGTACACAAACTGAAAGCAGAATGCATTTTAAAAGCAAAGGTTAAAACAAAACATCTGGTCCCTAATCAGTGACTTTTACATCATCTCCTCTGTTGCATTGCATACTTAATCGGCCAGACATGACCCATTAATTAGCACAACCTTAAAAATGAGAGACACAGCGGTATTAGCAGTTAGAACATCCATGATTAGAATGTTGCTTTTGAGTATTTCCGGTAAAATGACACATTTGCGTCATTACGTCACAGGGGGTCGGCCTCTCATGCCCATTTTTAAAATCAAGAAAAATCTCCAGAGATCGTTGGTTAATACATATCCAGCGATTTTAAGTGCAAAATTGCCATATCTCATTATATCTTACATCCCATTATTTTAAATCACTGAAAAAAATCACAGCATGATACATTTATCCCCAGAAGTATTTTACAATTCACACAAGACAACAAGCCTCTCACCCCAGACCAACATTGCTTTGTGACTGGATCACATAGCATACAAATCACTTTTTATCCTTTGCAATTTGGCTGGACCAATATGCAGTATGTAGATTTAACCTCATGTATTTGACTCCTATTGACCTATTGATTGTAAGCTTGCGAGCAGGGCTCTCTTACCTCTTTGTCTGTTTTACCCAGTATTATTTATTACTGTTTGTCCCCAACTGTAAAGGGCTACAGAATTTGCTGGTGCTATACAGTGTAAAGAAATGTTGTTGATGATGATACTGCACTGAAAGTGAGTAATTTAATAACCAATAAGGTTCTGGAGGTTCTAGACTTCGGGGGAAGGAATGTCTGTAGTATTACAAGTTGGACAGCACATTGGCAAAGTGGTTAGCATTTCCGCCTCACAGCACTGGAGATTCCCAACCAAGGTCTTATTTGTCTGGAGTTTGTATGTTCTCTCCATGTTTGCATTTTCTCCAGGTGCATCGGTTTCCTCCCACACTCCAAAAAGATTCTGAGATATTAAATGGCTGCTGACAAAATTAAAGCTCTAATGTGCTTGCTCTACATGGATGATATCACTGTCTTCAGCGTTCTGTGACAGCACTCGGGGAGACCTGCGAGAACTTTGGCGGAGCTTCAGGGGCAAAGGTCAACTGCGGGAAGTCAGAGACGATGCTCTACGGGCAGTGGCATCTGTCATCCCGCACTGCATTCATTTTCAAAATTAAGTCAGACTTCATCAAGATTCTTGGAGTTTGGTTTGGTGGAGAGGTGGTAGCCCTGAAGTGTTGTGAAGAAAGACTTGCTATTGTGAGACAGAAAGTTGGTTTGTGGAGCCTCAGAGACTTCACCATCGAAGGGAAAGCACTGGTTCTGCGCAACGAGACGTTTCCCATTCTGCAGTACACGACCCAAACTTGGCCACCTCTTGCTGTGGTCTGCAAGGACAGTTTTCCACTTCATCTGAGGCTTCAAAATGGAAAGCGTGAAGTGGTTGGTTATGTACAAGGATCCCATCCAAGGTGGGAAAGGGATACTGGATATGCCCACCATGCTGCGAGCCTTCTTTGGTTGTAACTGCATCCGCAGGACTCTTATTGAAAAGAACATTTACTCTGCTGGAAAGTCCATGTCTCACTTTTTCCTTAGACGGTCCTTTGGTTGGGACAAGTGGGACAGCCCCTTTCCTTACAGCTGAACTACACCTTGGTTTTACCTGGATGCTGGATAATTTTTGAGGGAACAGCATCTGGAGTGACTTAAACCAGACATGTGGAAGTCAAAATCTGTCCACAAATTTATCAGAGCTAAATACATTATGGAGTCTGTTCCAAGGCTCCCTGCTGCTAAAGCAAAACACGTGTGGGAGAATGTGGCCTCTAAGAGGCTGACTAATAGACATAAAGACATTGCATGGATGACTATACAGGGGGACCGCCTCTCAGGACATTCATTCACTCCTGGAAACCTGTCCGATATGTTCACTGCCCCTTCTGCATCACCAGAAGGAAAACAGCACAGCTGGTTTTTTTGGGACTACCCCACTGCACAGGCACTGTTGTATCCCTTGGAACTCGAACGTAAGGACAGTGTGCCCAGGACTTGCCTTTCATACCATTCAGTATTTTATGGATTATTTCCTGGGACCCACACTACTGGGGCAATCCCGGAGGCCTGAACTGTTTTAAGGACGCTTAATGGGTTTCCAGGAATCACCTCAATTGGAAAAGGAAGAAGATGTTGGTCCAGGACTGTCACAGGCTGATCCACAGCCTGCTAAAAGACTATAACATAATTGACAGGAAGAGCAAGATGGTTGATTGTTGTCTCCCTCTTCCGTATTGTGCTTTCAGCTGCGCTGCTATGCAGTACACTTGAATGTAATGTAATGTATGTTTTTTTGTACCTTTATACAAAATAAAGATACTTTTGCAACCAAAAAAATGTGTGAGTTATGAAATTTAAATTCTAAGCACCATTGGGGCAGGGACTGACGTATTAGTAAATATTCGCTGTACAGTGCTGCATATGTAATTGGAGGAGCTATATAAGCCATAGTTGCCAACATTGGCAGGTTAAGTTCCGGGAGGTCCGGGGGTTAGGTGGGCGTGTGGGGGCGGGGCTCAAAGAATCGCACCATTAGCCCCGCCCCCAAAGCTGTCACCACTTTTCCCGTCCAATAAAACAAGGGGGCGGGGCCATAATGACGCGCCCGTGATGCTGATAAGCCCCGCCTCCCCCATTCAATTTCCACCATCGCCCGGGAATCGGGAGAATTGCCCTCTCTCCCGGGAGCCCGGGAGACTGACCCAGATTTCGGGAGTCTCCCGGATATTCCGGGAGAGTTGGCAAGTATGATATAAGCAAATAAATAGTTGAGAGGATTTTGGCGAAAAAATATTTCTCCCTTAATGATTATAACATTAGAGGGCAATAAAGTCTTATTTTCAATACGTATGACATGTTATAGAGGCCCTAAGGATATTATTTAGAATATTGAAAAATCCCATAACCAAGCACAAAAGGGAGACAAGCAAGCTGCTCTAAACTATTTGTTGCCTGGTGCACTTGAGGGTGGGACAAGTCATCTGTAACCAACAAGAAAGCGTATTTATTGTCTCAGTGATAAGAAAGAGAGCACAGACTGAGCTATGAGAAAGATAACTTTGCAAAGTTTCAGACTTATACATAAGCCAACTAGCCATAGATTGGCTCCTAACTCTATCGGTGAGAGTAGCTAAAGTGGTATATAGTAAGTCTGAAACATGATAGTAACCACATTTGTTAGCATACGTAATCTGGTAGGATTTCCCAACTTCTACAAAGAGGTGTCACTGAAGAGTTACACTTAGCAAACTACTCTGCTTTTTTAGTTAAGATAATATTTTCTTGATACTTTATTTTTGCGGCGTTTAATCTATAGTATTTACACACTAATCATTTTCGACAAAAACATAACATTTTTACATTTATTTCTATTTTTCCCTCTAAATGATCTTCCCTTAAATGTCTGTCTTACTGTTTGCAGAGATCATGCCTGCCCAGCAAAGTGAGAATGTATTGCTATTCAGCAACAGCGCCACACTGTGTTACCTTTAGAGATTCATTTATTAACATTTAAATGAGGTATCTATTAACAATGAGACAACCTTAGTTTTATTCTAAAATAATATAAAGTCACTTTTCATTCAAACGATGCATTGTGAAAGTATCACTTCTCACCTGTTCTCAGGTTCTGCGTCAGCTAATACATAAAGTCCGTTGCGATTTCCCCCGAGTGCCATTACAGCTCCTTTGAGCATTACTGGTGTGAATTGTCTGGTTTTCATCTGTAACTGCTCTGTGCTGTAATGCGTTTTGTGAAAGCTGTTTCATTGTGAGTCATCATCCTTGGAGGACCTAAGAAGACCTGTGTGTTACCAGACCAGGCTCCCTGGCTAGGGAATAGCTGGGACAGAAGATAATCTATCCAAAGCATAGTCTTAAAACTGTATCCCATATTTTGGACATTTACAAGTCCCCAGTACAACTTGGCACCACTCCATGATGTTTCCCATTAACACCTGTTTTTCCTGTTAATCATAAGTCAATGTTGCTACCCATTTGGGTATTTAACAATCCAGAGAGGATGGCTGTGTTTCTTTTTTCATTTTCATTCCGCTTTACAGCTTTTGGTACAGGGACAGCTGTTGTCAGATGGCCCCACTGTTAAATATCCACATAAAATGTGCCAAACTATCTCTCTTGCTGGTTTGACCGTAAACACTACCAATAAAAAGATATTTTTGTTTTTCAGACTGTCTTCCTGATGATAATTGTCTAGTGTATGTGGCCTATATGCAATAAATATATTTTTCTTGTACAACTTTTCTACCTGGTTGTAATTATTACTTGGGATACATAACTTTTGCCACTGTCCCACAGCCCCACTTCCATACCACATCCAAAGTCACATTTGTGGGTTGTCATGTTTTACCTGGGGGAAAAAAGGCAGCATGGGTATAGATCCGGTCAAACCCAAGTCAGACTGAGCCATTTTTGGGAGGATGAGGTGTGTTGCCGATGATCAAAGCAGCTCGGTTGTTTGACTCCATTTTTAATTGGGAATGATAGTAGGTATTCACCTTGTTCAGTTCTGTAAGCAATTTTCAGCATTTGTTATTACATAGAACTTTGTATAAATTAGGATCTATTGAATATTGTTATTTAAATCCAATAAAGCACATTTTGAATGTCCAGTATCAATGTTAGTTATTGTAATCTTATCTAGGCACATTGGGGTTGTTTGCTTAGGATAAAATACACAAATTTGTACTTTGCATTCTCCCCAAAAAATGTACGCTTACGTCCATATGCAGATCAGACACTTGCTCTTCCTTGCACTTAGAGAAGTGGGACAGGGAAGGGAAGGGGCATGTAATCCCAAGCCATGTACTGTAAGGGCATGTATGCTTAATTCGACTGATGCAGACCTGTACATACACCTGTCAGCAGCTGTATCAATTGCAGATGCCTGAGGGCTGGTGCAAATACACCATAATGATGATAACATTTGTCAGCACTAGCTAAATACTTATGATTGGTTGATTGCAAATTAATCTCTGAAGCTGATAAATATTTTCTTCATTGATCGTATATATATTATACGATTTTGTGGGCGTAAATTAATTTGTACACGAGAAGGAATGTTTTATAGAGTGTCAGGCTTTATTTATTAACCATCTTTTTTTTTGTTTTGTTTTTCACTAATTTTTGCCAATTGTATGGGATTTAATATGGCAATTTTTTTAAAGGTAAAACCAGGCATGCAGGGCTGTGAAATATATATTTTCCAATCCAACATGCTGACTTTTGCATTTATTAAATTGCATAAAATCAGCGATTTGAAAAAAAACAAATTGATAATGCCCCACTTCGGAAGTAGTATTTGTGACAGATTATGACTTTCTGTGATTACAGCAATTGGGACTTTATTTCTTTCTATTCACCCAAATAGAATAAAGGAATTTATTGTCAACAAATCTGACATCTGATTCAATAGAAAGGTATTTTATAATATATGATATATATGTTTAGGTGAGAGCAAATTTCACCTTACTGATTTTCCAAATAATATGGGTAATACAGTTTCATTTAAACACATCTCCATGGTTGCTTATTCATATAGAAGAACATGTTCTACATTAAATTATTCAAGACTTATTCATCACCAATATCAGGTGAGCATAAATCTATTTCAAATCCACACAAGATTTAAGTCACATGGAATGCACTATTGTTTGTTTTTTCTGTATTTTTTATATCCTGGACTTGAGAGCATATTGGAACTCACATTGGTATTGATAAAAGGTCATCACACCTATACAATTAGAGTTTGGGAAATAGAGATGTTCACTGACCCCTGTGTTTTAGTTTTGGTTTTGGTTTTGGATCTGGATTAAGTTCGTGTTTTGGTTTTGGCAAAACCGTCCTCGCGTGTTTTGGTTTTGGGTCTGTATTTTTCAGAAAAATAGCTAAAATATACTAAAATCACATAATTTTGCTCTTTTCTTTGTTCCTACATTATTATTAACCTCAATAACATTAATTTCCAGTCATTTCTATTCAATTTTGATCACCTCACAGGTCATAATTTTATTTTTATACACTTCCAGACAGAGACTGAATTGAGCTGGCTGGATGCTAAGTGACAGAGCAATGACACGAACACAAAGCAGTTCATAGCACATTTAGGAAACGTTGCCACACAGTAGTGGCCGGAAAAAAAGGAAAGTGGTGCAAGATGGAATTGTCCTCCCGTCCACCCTTATGTAAAATATTCAAAAGACATGTACAGTTTAACAAAGCAAGAACTCCCGCGACAAGCAGTGACACTTTTGTGGCTGAAGTGCTTGCTTTGTTTGGACCCCCACATAACAAGCTACCAATAGCTTAGCTGCCTTAAGCCCAACAATGCTGTCAATGAACTCTACATTATTAAGCCATGTCTGTTTGTGCTGCATCTTTAATCTCCTTCTCTTCTGTGAATACCTCTCTCTCATCTTTGAAGATCTGCCAAACTTATATAGACACAGGAATGGATATTACAGCTGGCATTACATCTGCTTCAGACAGACTATGACACAGAACACGTGGGCAGCATGGAATCTGTCATGTTGGAATACGCTGCATTGAACAGAGATTTAAACTAATATATAGATGTGGTTCAGGAGACCGTACTTAAGTTAAAACGTGACCCACCAGATGAGATCCAGGATTTAAGGGAGCTTGTACACAAGAGATACACTGCACTACAGAACAATAATACAGAGGAGGCCCTGAGGCAGGAAGATAAATATGTCCAGTTTAAAGAACAGCTAAAAGACCTGAGAAAACAAATGGGTGTGTCACCGGCCCCTGTAGACAAAGATTTGGAAGATGAAGACAAGGAGATCACCGTCACCCAGAGCACTCCTATAACACAGTTGGAGATGGTGAACCCAGTGGAAAACAAAGTATATGGTCACACGTACAAGAGGAGCAATTGAAAGGATGATTGAAAACAATCTTTAGAATGGTAAATCCACCAGATGTCCAAAAATTGTCTGTGATCACTCTGACATGAGTATATCGGATCTTGTTCCAGACAATGCACTAAAAAGAGCCATTGACATTCACAGCAAACAGCAAGGTAATCACTGAGCTTCGAATCAGCCCCAATCCCCCCCCCCAAAAAAAAAAAATATAGCTAGGTACCTGTGAAGTAAAGTGCAGATTACAAACATTCTGTGGAATACTGATGCAAAGTGGAAGGTTTGAGCAATATATTTACACGTCTATTTAGTCATCCATGCTTACATTACTTCTGCAAGCGACATTATTCTTTGTTAATAAAACTGTTGTCTTTATACCGTTAAATTTCTTTTAGAATAATCCTGCACCATTCTTGGATGTTGATAGTTGATAGTAGGATCAGGTGGAATTATGGCAGAGGTGTCACGGTTTTTGGTCAATTCTTTTACACTAGACCAGACCAGATGTCAAAATGTTCTGCTGAGTCATCTGCATCATCAATGGGTGTCTTTGAGTTTTGAAAAGCACACAACAGTATATAGTACATGTAGGTAACATTGGCACACAGCAGTAGCTGAAAGGAAAAGGGGTGTAAGATGGAACTGTCCTTTCACCCACCTTTATGTTGGATCTTATAAAGGACATGTAGAATTTAACAAAGCAAGCACTTCAGCAACAAGGAGTGCCTCTTTTGTGACTGAAGTGTTTGGTTTGTTTGGGCCCCCACAAAACAAGCCAACAATGGGTTTCAGACACCTAAGGTAACAGTGCTGTTAATGAACTCTACTGTGACAAGATGTTGCTGTCATCATTCACAGCCTCATCCTCACCCTCATCAGTGTGTACATCATCCTCAAACAATATTTATTCATCACTGCTGGAATCCGCCATTACAGATGTCTGTGTACTGTGTGTAATTGGCAGTAAAGGCCTTCCTCATGGAAATTGTAGCTCATTTCTATGAACATCATCTTTCCACAATTTGAGGAAGTAGCCTCCTACGCCGATCGCTTTCAAGGTTCCCAGCTGTGCTGAAAACTCTTTCTGAGTACACACTGGAGGGTGAGGAGCTTAGGTAGTGCTTATGTAGTGCAAAGCGAGTTGGTACATCGGTTTCCGAATTCCCATTTGTCCTCCCAGTATGTAAAGGGACTGTCTGACGTGTCTATTTCAATGATATTGTTAAAATAATCCTCCACCATCCTTTGGATGCTGAAAGTAGGTTCAGGTGGAGTTACGGCAGTGGTGTCAAGGTTTTTGGTCAATTCTTTTAGACCAGACCAGATGTTGAAATGTTTTGAGTCATCTGCATCATCCCTGTGTCTCTTGGGAAAGCAAAGTTTTTTTCCTAGCAGCAGTTGAGTGAGAAACTGAAGGAGGAGATGCTGTCCTGTCACCTAACACTTGAGCTGTTTATCTTTCTCACCAGGAGCTCCTTGCATCTCTTGAGGTCAGGGTCATTTGGAAACAAAGAGAAGACATAGCTCTTAAACCTAGGATCAAGCATAGTCGCCAAAATGTAGTGATCCGATTTCAATATTGTGATAACTCTTGGATCCTGGAAAAGCGAATAAAGTACTTGATCTGCATTTGGACATACTTAGCATAATTGCTTTGTTTCAGCTCCTCCTTCAGTTTCTCAAGCTGCTTTTCCAAAAGTCTAATTAAGGTAATGACTTGGCTCAAGCTAGCAGTGTCTGAACTCACTTCACAGGTGACTACTTCGAATGGTTTCAGCACCTTGAACAACACGGAAAGTGTTTACATGATCATGACTGACCTTACAAGAAGATGCAATTTTATTCTTTTTGACACTTAACTTTGCCTGGATTACAGGTGTTTTTTCGTGGCCAAGGTAAAAGGTGTTTTTTTTACATTTTTGTTTCCCTGACCTAAAAACACTATGCACTTTAACATAGGCTTTAGCAGATGATGTAGAGGGATTACTAGCATCATGACTGGTGCCAGCTGCTGCTTGGTGCTCCTGGTCTTCTGTGGACTGATGTGAATCCATTTTGATGTAAGTAAAATGTCACAGAAAATGTTTAACAACACTGGCAGCCCTATTATTTAAATTTCTGTTTCAGCTCTAAACACTGCCACTTCTCCTATTTCTGAGTGAGCTATGGCACAGTAAAATATCTCGGTAGACTTTTAAAAGCACTGCCAACCCTATAATTTGTCTTTCAGTGCTGAAAACTGCCACCTCTCCTGTTTCTGTGGGAACGATGACGCTACCCAACGACACTGGAGACTGCCAACAACCCTGCCACTCCTTCTGTGTTTCTCTGTGAAATGGCCCAGGAACTCCATGGAGGTTGGTACTTATAGAATCCAAAACTCGTGAGATCCAACAACGCGATAATGCCGTTTTGCCTCATTTTCAGTTCCGAGTGCACTTGAAAGTACCAGCTCGGCTCGGTACTGTTGAAGTCGTATAATTGGATGAACGAAAGTATATTGGTTTAATATTGGTTTGCCGTGCGTATTGCGAAGCGTACGCCACGTGTTACGTGACGTGGTGCGTTTGCACGGTAAAATACGCACGCACACACTCGCATTACAACAGTTAGTTATTTATATCATTTCATATTGGTTCTGTTACACTGTAATTCAGGAGCAGATAGTATTCGGTTTATTATTAGTCTATATATATATATATATATATATATATAGTGATTATATGTACATTGTAGTGTTATTAAAGGTTTAGGTAATAGGAAAGGTGTCATGCCTGATATCATATTGAAGCCCTAATCATCAGCAGCTGTCCGGTGCAGTCGGCGAAGAGATCGCACATTGCATACTTTAGTTATTGATATTAGAGAGTAAAACCTTTGTATGATACTGGCTATGAAAAGGAGCAGACCCCCTGGAGAGAAGACCCCCACCTTTGGATTCCTTAGATTGAATCAACCTATTACCTGTCTGGCCTGGACCCACCCAACGTCTGGACCTATAGAAACAATCTACGTCATCTCTTTTGTTCACAATGAAACACTGACTGTATATATATTAGCTGCATCTCACTGGGGCCTCAGTCAACTCTGACACAATATTCTATACAGAATATTGTCCATCGGGTCCCGTGGTTGCGCAGCGTGCGCAAGCGATTGCATTGGTATGTACTTATCTTTTGGTATTGGCTGTGCTGTACTGTACTGTATCATAATATAATAATGTATTGAATTGTTGACTATTTACATCTGCTAAAATAAACCACCATGTGCTTTGGACACACATACAATTGATTGGGCAATGCTTATTTTAAAACGATAGAATTACTTTAATAGTACTCGGCTTTGTTTTTGTACCCACTAATTTGTATGTTACACACAATATGCTGTTTTAATATTTATTGGAGGTCTTTATGCATTGCACTGATTAGAAATTTGATTGACTTCTGGAGGTTTATTGGGAACCCCTTTAGCGAGATAGCCAAGATCACGTCTTTTTTTTTGGATGGTCAAGCACTTCCCTGGGCATCACCTGACATTTGCCATATACAAATGCTTACACATTTAATAGAATTGATTACAGGAAAAGAGAAATCTGTTTGCAATTAAATCACACATCTCAACACTGTTAAAAAGTCCCCATGGGGATATAAGTTTGCACACTTTGCAAGAAGGGGCATGGCTATCACATGTAGTGCGTGTGGTCACATAGGGTGAGAGCCATGCTCCTCCTATGTAACACATTTGGCCTCCCTGACTTCTGCAGTAACACATTCCCTTCACTCTCTCCTCTGTAGTAACACATTCCCTCCACTCTCTTCTCTGTAGTAACACATTACCCCCACTCTCCCCTCTGTAGTAACAAATCCACCATAACTTCTACATTAGCACTTTCCCTCATCGCCTCTGTAGTAACACACCATCCCCTCGTCACCTGTTTAGTAACACATTTACCCTCTTACCACTGGAGCAACATATTCCTCCACCCTGTAGTAGCCCATCCCTCCCTTATAGCAACACATGTTTCCTCCACTGTAGCAACACATTCTCTCTTTATTAGCAACACATCCCCCTGTAGCATGCATTTTCTTAGCCTGGCAGTGAGGCAAAGTGATTCTTCGGCAAATGGCTTGGTCAAACTGTAGCTGTCAGGGTAGGGACTAGGAGAGCCCCTCCAATCACAGTGAGACCCAGAACAATATGGGACAGTTACACTGGGGCATAAATACTACATTGGTATTTCTCTCCCATGGTCCTGGGTTTGCAAAAAATGGCCTTATTGGCCATGTGGTTTGAACCAGTTTCCTATAACACTCCTCTGGACAGCCCCAACTAATAAATGTTATTTTGATTAATAATTCAATGGCATACTAATATGCCCTGCATTTGAAGGTACAATTTTTTCCACTAAACTCAGTAGTTGTGCCATGGTGTTCAATATAAACTGCCCTCCATGGACTTATGAGATTAGGGCAATACAAATGGACAGGACATGACATCAGGAGTATGCCCTGAGGCGAGAAGGACTAAAAGGGTTTCCAACTTTAAAATCAATTGTACTAAATCTCTTTTCTTACCAATAAAAGTACTTTGGTGGGGGTGCCTTCACTGGGAGTGACTGTATTATTATTGGATATGGATATAGTAAAGGGGAAAACACCTCTAATGATAAATGAGCACAGCTGTGTGAAGAATAAACTTTGAGGGAATTTTAATAGAAGTTTATAGAGAACATTTTTTCTGGATGGGCCTAGGCAGGACAGAGGGCAAACACAGGGACTTACTTAAATGAAAAAAATATCTAAACAAAAATAAAAGAATACTTTTTTGTGTGAACATGATTTTTAATTCTGTAGTTAGCCCAAATATATATTGATCAGGTATACACAAAATGTGGTAGTTAACAATAGGTCTATGACATTGGAGCATAGCCCTGTGCCCAAAAACATACTGGTAGGTTAATTGGCTGCTACCAAATTGACCCTAGTGTGTGTGTGTGTGTGTGTGTGTGTGTGTGTGTGTGTGTGTATGTGTGTATGTTAGGGAATTTAGACTGTAAGCTCCAATGGGTCAGGGACTGATGTGAGTGAGTTCTCTGTACAGCGCTGCGAAATTAGTGACGCTATATAAATATATGGTGATGATGATGATGATGATGCTTTGAAGGTGCTCTTCATCAGAGGGACCAAGACATGAGGGGGAGGGGCGGATACAAATTACTGGGGCCCAGGCCTGTCTGTGAGGAGTCACCAACCTGATGTTGCCCCACCCGCTTAAGTGTCTATGGAAGGGGAACCAAAAAGTTCCTTTATTGAGACCTGAAATTTCACTTCGTGGTCCTGCTCTTCACAAATACTGTGAGATTGGAAAGGAGGAGGATCCTTGGAAAAGTTTATTCTTGCGGCCCTCAAAATAAGCCGACTATGACCACCTCCATAAACACTACAGAGTGTTGTAAGGCAATAAGGATTACAACCAACAAGCCATGACTAGCTATACAGTATCGAGTTAATTGTACCTGTCGCACTTAATACAGTTAACTAATGTTCATGAGCTTACCTCATGCTTCAGTGGTATCACCAGTGTACTGATACTGCATTGGCATTATTATTGGAAAGCAACACAAAATTGCTGCCTCCACTGTAAGTATGGAGCTGGTTCTCCATCGACAAATCAATACAGTAGATGTATACTATCACTGCACATGATGAATTTACAATGATACATTTTGTTCCTGGGCTATTCTCTAGGCAACAAATTTAGCTACACTATTTTCTTTGGTAAATAATCATGTACTCAGTGTATGGAAAGCAACAGCTGTGAAATTGATTCTTGGGAAAGAAATATAAAAGCCAAAATATGTTTTTTTTTTCTTTTTCCTCATCAGTCTTAATTGATACATATATTTATGCAGTAGCCAATTTCTATAACCATTTACACAAAAATCAATTTAGTGTTCCACCACTGGTTTCTAATTATTGAGGGTCACACCATCCTCTCTACTAGTGTGAGTTAAAATTTACATTGTTCACATATTGGGCCTGATTCAAGTCTGAACGTGTTGCCGTTTATATAAGAACACGGAACTTGAGCATCGTTCCGACGTCAAAGTCGTCATTTGAGTTCAGGACATGAATTGAATGCAATTGCTTTCATTGACGCAGAGCTATTTCACGCAAGATACGCTACGCAAATGAACACGTCCGAGCATCCGAGCATGAGTGATGCCAACTGTATCTCACTCCCTGCGTATGTACTTTACCTTTGTAATAGATACATATATATTTTTTACTATTTTCTTTTTCATTTTTTTTATATTTACTGTGCTCCCCTTCTACAATAAGCAAATCGGCACAAATTAAAATTGTTTGTCAGCTTTACTATCTCTGATCTTTCTGGTGAAACCCATGCCTTGTGTACCACTGAAATTATGGTAATTAGACCTCTTTTTTTGTACCATGCTTTGTGTAATGGGCAGAAGTTAGAGACCATTTGTCCATTTCAATATCTACAGTTTCCTTTCTGACACTACTAACAAGTCAGCGTGCTAGGATACGTCTTTTTGATATAAATGACAAGTTTACCTAGCAAAGAGCAAGTGGCAGAGAGCGTACACTAACCATTAGACTTAAACCACTGCTTGATATGAAGAGATATATATTTTTGGTATATAAAATGACAAAAACTTTAGGAGTCCACGCCTCACTAATAAACGTGTCGGTGTGGCTTCTAATGACCACCCTGGTGTATTTCCATTTCATTTGTGTTTGTCTGTGGTCTTAAGTAGGGGGACGGAGGGTTCTTTAGTATCCCTCTGGTGTTGCTCATTCAAGAACATTACACCACGAAGATCCTACTGAACCCTGACTATGGTGGAGGCACTGTGCAACAAAGGAACCAAGGTAAACATTTATCTAGTGACAAGGGGCCTGTTTCATTAAGGATCTTAACTTAAGAAACTTCTTATTTAAGTCTACTGGACAAAACCATGTTACAATGCAAGGGGTGCAAATTAATATTCTGTTTTGCACATAAGTTAAATACTGACTGTTTTTTCATGTAGCATGTGGATATGGATGAACACAGTATATTTATATTTGGAATTGCAACCTTGCTGTTACACTGCTATAAACGGAGACTGTTGTATAGTTTTTACACGTACCCAATGTTTATATATCAAGGTTGTTTATGTCTTAACAATTTCTTCTACCTACATACTGGTATCTTCCTATTATACCAATCCAAACAATCTTCAATGTAAGGTTATATATACCATATAGTGGATAGGTTCAGGTACCACCACATTATACCCCAATTTTTGATCACAATTACCATCACTGTATTGATAACTGCATCACACAGTCACAATTTCAGACCAAGAAGTTACATACAAATATTAGTTATCACCTACAAACAGGAAACACAACAGGAACTCCATCTGGAACGTCGCTAATCACACTACATTTTAGAGTCCCCCTGTCCCCAGTGAAACCCTGTTTGGGGCTTAATTGTGCCTCTACTGCCCCCTGCATGCTCCGGAGAGCATAGTTGGGGCCTGGAGAGGGTGAACAGGCATTGCCAAGCCCTCCTACAAACTTTGTTTTGGGGCCCGCCGATGTTGTATTCCACCACTTGCCAATCTTCATCCATGAGTTTTGGTCTATTTTAGCTTTTTTTTCCCAAATCACTCAACTTGAAGGAAAGGGCCAATATAAATATTCCAGAAAAACATCAGTTTGGCAGCTTTTAGGCTACTTTCTGAATCTGTACAATATGGGTGTATTGTACTACAAGAAATAAAAATATAATTGGGCTGTGCGTCATATGTGAGGTTCTTTCTAATGCTAAACACATCATTCATTCTTAATTCAATAAGTGTCTTTGTTCTGTCCTCCACGCCCCCAATCTCTGTTTGTGATCTCTTTCTGAAGGAAAATCACCCAGCTGGGAACAAAAAAGTATATAATAAAATTAGGTTCATTGTGTGGTATAAGTGAAAGATCAGCTCTCTGGTGACTGCAGCAACAGCTCTGTCTGTTCAGCACATCAGGATCTTATTAAGTTTGTAAAACTCAGTTTAAATGAGGTTTCCATAGGGAGAATCAGGATCGGCTCTGGGCAAAATGCGTGTCTTATTCCAAAGTGCACTTGAACCCATATTATCAGAATTCATTTAATTATTTTCTTTGCGTCTCTTAAAGTGTTTTGGTTGTAGATATATGCCATAAATCAACATGTAAGCTCTCGGCATAATGTATTTAATTTAGTCATTGCTTCATTATTCATTGACCTTTACAATATATTTTAGTAGTGGTACGCGCCACAGAATGCTATAGTTATGTGGGCTTTTTTAAGCAACCTGACCACATATGTGTCTGGTCAACAACAGCACTATTTTGTTTCTTGAGTTAATCAGGCTCAATTTATAAAATGGTGCAAAACAAGACTTTTACTTCAATTAATTAACTGAGCAGGTAAAATCTGGAAAATAGCTCTAAGTTCAGGTAGAAGCAAATATCACCTGGATGGACTGGGTCATGGCCAATTTCTGTGTAAATGATATTGCAAATCCCTGTGATCACGATTCTCAGGCAAAGGCTTATCTAGCAGATGGTCTTTAATGAGGAAAGGCAGGTGAAATTTTGTTGTAAAGTCAGTGAATGTTTACATCAAATTCAGCTTTAGCATCTAAAAGAAGTTGTAGTGTGCTGTTATCCATACATCATGAATAAGACACATACAGTTAATTACTTCCAACGTATAGAATAAGAAAGTCATACTATGCAGCAAAAATGATCAACATTTTCAAAACAGTTTCAGTAGTCATGTCCCTCTTCCCGCATTTTGGAGCAAAATTGTGCATGTTTCTTTGGCAGAATTTGGCTTTAAGTGTTCCCAGGCCATCTGCAATCACACCAAGAAGCAGAATAAATTGATCATTGTCTTCCAGGTTTATATAAATTCAGCGAAATGCAAATGTAAAAATACAGCGTTTTATGCCATTTAATGGAATAATGATGCAAACGTGGAATTCAAAGATTGTATCCATGGAATTGGCCCATTCCATTTTATATCTTGGCTCATTTCTACTGTGCAGTTACCCAATGTTGTTATAATCAGTGCCTTTAGTAAATTCTAAATATAAGTTATACTGTATGTAATTCAGTGGTAACTGTGACTTGTAAATAGACCCCTTTTCTATGGACTCTTTTGGGCAGGGGGGCAGAATAGATATGATACTACAAAATTCATCTTTTTTCTAAAAAAAAAAAGAAAAATGAATGGAAAATGTACTCACAGTGCCTGGGAGAGGACCAACCCTTAATACAGCTCAGTTTGAAAATTGTAGTACAATAAAGGATGCAAAAGGGATAAAGAGTAAAGAATGAGCACTGTGTGTCATGGCAGCTCTCTATTTTATTTGACCCATAAAAATGTTCAGGAAGAATGGATTGTTAGTGCCTATTGTCATCTAATTTTTCAATATAAAGTTACAGAGATTTTTTCAGAGAAGCTGGTATTTATGCATTGACTTGTTAAAAACCTCCTACCCTTCTGGAAAACCTCAGTGGTTACAGGACCTCTGATATGACAAAGATGGGATGAAACAGACGATATATCCCATGGGTCGTATGCTGTACAGGAGTCAATGAGAATGAATGGAGGACAAATTTGCACTTGGATAAGACTTGTAAAGAGATGCTACTAGAACTATCTCTCTCTCTCTCTCTCTCTCTCTCTCTTTATATATATATATATGTCACAAGCCGCGGCAGTGCCCTGAGCCACCGCAAATCTTTGTGATCTCTCCGGCCACGTCCTGGCCATCACTATGGCAATAGGGACTTCACTTCCCCTCCGTCCTGCCCATTACCAGGGCAACAGTCAGGATGCTTGTTTTGACAGCGCTGCATCCCCGCATTTTGGGCAGCAGTGTGCGTGCATGAAGTGCCTAATTATTACAGCATTCTGAGGCTGATTAAAGGTGTCTGGGCCTCTCTCTCCCTGGAGTCATCCTCCTATGTACTTAAGGCAGGCAGGGCTTAGCCTCCCTACTGGTTATAGCGTTCAGTTCCTGTTAGCTGACCTGTCTGTTGTGCTGCTTCTTGGATTGATTACTGTGTATGACCTTTGGCACATTTCCTGGACTTTGATTATTTGTTGTTGGCCCTGACCTTTTGCTTGTGACTCTGATACCCTTGTTTGCTGCCGACCCTGACCCTTGCCTGTTGCTGACCATGCTGCCTGCTTCTCTCCTAAGACCCCGGCTTGTTTCTGACCATCGTTATCTCCTGTCACCGCCTGCCAATCCATGCTGCGGCATTATTCATAAGCTTACACTATGTTGAGTTTAAGACCTGGGGCATCTGAGTACCTGAGAGCGTAACAAGCTCTACAGGAAAGGTGGCTGCTATAGGTGAAGATCTCTACTCCTAGTTCTGCAAGCTTATGATAATAGCTGTTAGCCATAACAATATATATATATATATATATATATATATATATATATATATATACTAATACACAGGTTGCCACTGATTTACATGCAACACATACCCTGAGGTTTGTATTTGGCTGGTATATTGTAACCTATACTACTCTTAGATCTGGCACTCTGTTATTTGTTTTATTTCATCTATTGTAGATGTCCTGATTCCTTAATAGAAAGTCTTACTTCTCTCATCTTTTCAGAGGTGCTGAATGATTGGACCTTAGTTGTACCTGATTTTGTTTTTCTATAAAATAGTGTGTGACAACTGTTCCTTAAACTAAATGCATGAAGGGAAGTTACATTAAAACAAAATAAACAAGAGATAGACATCGGGTAAAGCATCTTAATTCATTTTCCAGTAAAGAGTAGCTTCAGCTGTTTTTCAGATATATAAGAATGAAAACAGACTACATTTCAGGAAATTGTGGACGTAAACATGCATTTCAAAGAAGAAGAGTCTATTTAGTACTGTCTTGGGAGACTGTCTACGTTTCTCCAAAACTGTATTTGTCATCAGATGGGCATTTTCCTTCACACATGTATGTCAACTTTTACTTCTTTCTTCAATACTCGCTTTTACTTACATTTTCCAGAAGGCATTGAGACTCTGAACTGAAATGTGGAAGTTACATAAAAGATGCTCGGGCGTGGTTTTCTGAAAACCGAGCCCACCCGAACATCGCCGATCCGAGTACCGAGACGACTTTCGCGCATCCCCGGAACCAAAAATGAGAAAAACATAATTGTCCGGCGCAATTTCTCAGGGTTCTTGGTAGTCTGCAGCTCAGTTGGGCAGCATGATTAATGAAGGAAAAAGGGGATGGCTGGCAGTGTTCTTAAAAGCTTTCATTGACATTCTACTGTGCCATAGCTCACCCAGAAACAGGAGAGGTGGCAGTGTTCAGTGCTGAAACAGAAATTATAGGGCTTGCAGTGTTCTTAAAAGTCTCCAGTCACATCAAAAAGGATTTACATCAGTCCACAGAAGACCAGGAGCACCAAGCAGCTGCTGGCACCAGTCATGATGATAGTAAATCTCTAAAGTCTATGTTAAAGTGCATAGTGTTTTTAAGTCAGGGAAACAAAAATGTAAAAAACACCTTTTACCTTGGTAAAAAAAAAACACCTGTAATCAAGGCAAAGTTAATTGCAGAAAAAAATAAAATTGGCAACATACCACACAGTGGCATAGAAGGAATCAGGCCTTTGCAGCTTTCTCTATGAGTGCTAGTTCTGCAACTGTCAGTGAGGCATCTTCTTGTAAGATCAGTAATGTATGTTCAGATTCAGAAATGACACAAATCCCTGAGGAGAGTCTATCCACGAGTGTTACACGTAAGCCTGACCTTTCTGATACTGTTCTCATAAAGAAGCCTCCTTTCAGCATTTCTGCAGATGTGTGGATGAGCAGCCCAAGTGTAGCCGGTGATATACAAATTGAGGATGCCACTTAAGAATTGCAACAGGATGAGGGGGATATTTGTGTAGCCGACAAGTGCACTAATGAGGATGTTGAGGCTGAGGATAATGACAACAACATCGTGCCCCAGTAGAGTTAATTAACAGCACTGTTACCTTAGGTACCTTAAGGCCATTAAGGGTAATGAGGATGTTGATGACGATGATGTTGTTTGTGTAAATCCTACACCAGTGGAAGCAGTTCTTGCACGTGATAAAAAGAAGACCATTTTCATGCCTGAGCATAAGACGAAAAATCTACATCTTATGTGTGGAATTATTTTTTACCCAAATCCTGGCAACAGTTGTCTAGCCATTTGTAGCATTTGTAAATTCACAGTCAGTAGAGGTAGGACCTTAACCATCTAGGATCCTCATCCATGTTACGCCATTTGAAGCAAGTTCATGGCTAGCTGTTGGGACAATCTGAAACTTATGGAAAAAAATTAACAACAAGCAGTCCAGCGTCAGCTAGCTCCCTTCTCTCACCTAGATCACGGCACCTGCAGTCTACACCCACAACACCGTCCTCATCAATATTCTCAGTAGCGATCGGAGTTATTCCTGCATTCAAGGCTAGATGACTCCTCCACTGTCCAGGATTCCACTGAAGAATTCTTGAACATTATTCTCTGTGTTACTACTGCTGCTGCTGGGGGTGGATCTTCATCCTAGAAGCAGACAAAGTAGTAGTTTAAAACAATTTACTTTTAAACAATCCTTTGCAAGAGGAAGCAAGTATGAAAGCTGTCACCCACTCGCAAAGCGGACCACAGACGCCATGGCGACTATGTTAGTATTAGATTTGCGGCCAATATCCACTATTAATGCAGTTGGTTTTAGGCAGTTAATTGAGGTCTTGTGCCCCTATTACCAAATTCCATCACAAAACCATTTTACTAGAAAGCTATTCCTCACCTGCACAAGAAGGTTTGTAAATATTTAATTATTGGGCTACAAAATGCCATTCTACTCACTGTACACTTAGCCACAGATATGTGGACAAGTGGAACTGGGTAAACTAAAGACTATGACTGTGACAGCTCACTGGGTTGGAAATTCGCCTTCACTAGCAGGAACAGAAGCAGCATGTACCAAACTACGTCATATTTTTCAGAAGCAGGCTACTCTGTGTATCATCGGCTTCACTAAGAGGCATACAGCTGACAATCTGTTACACAGACTAAGGGATGTCATTGCAACATGGCTTATCCTGCTACTCTCCTCAATATATGTCATTTCTGATAACGCCACAAATATTGTGAGAGCATTACAGCTGGGTGAATTTCATCACATTCCCTGTTTTGCTCACACAGTCTACTTGGTGGTGCAGAGCTTTTTGAAAAATGACAAGAACGTGCAGGAGATGCTGTCTGTTGCCTGTAAAATGTTTGGACATTTCCGGCATTCTGCAACAGCATGTAGGAGATTGCAGCAGCTACGAGAACAATTTAATTTGCCCTGCCACCAACTGAAGCAAGAGGAGGTAACAAGGTGGAATTCCACCCTGTATCTGCTTCTGAGGATGGAGGAATAGCGAAAAGCCATCCATGCTTACTCCACAAGCCATGACATTGGGAAAGGAGGGGGACTGTATTTTACTCAAGCACACAGGAGAATACTTTTCGGGTTGTGCAAGGTGCTGAAACCATTCGAAGTAGTCACCTGTGAACTGAGTTCAGACACTGCTAGCTTGAACCAAGTGATTCCTTTAATTAGACTATTGAAAGCAGCTTGAGAAACTGAAGGAGGAGCTGAAACAAAGCAATTACGCTAAGTATGTCCGACTTGTAGATCAAGTACTTTATTCGCTTCACCAGGATCCAAGAGTTATCAAAATCTTGAAATCGGATCACTACATTTTGGCGACTGTGCTTGATCCTTTGTTTAAGAGCTATATCTTCTCTTTGTTTCCTACTGACCCAGATCTCAAGAGATGCAAGGAGCTCCTGGTGAGCAAGATGACAGCTCAAGTGTTACATGACACAACCCATTGTTAGATTTTTTCTGGGGGCCCAAACAAACCAAGCACTTCTGCCATAAAAGTGGCACTCCTTGTCGCTGAAGTGCTTGGTTTGTTAAAGTGTGCATGTCCTTTTTAAGATCCAACATAAGGGTGGGTAGGAGGGCCTAAACACAATTTCATCTTGCACCACTTTTCTTTTCTGTCACTGCATAAGGGTGTGTAGGAGGTCCCAAGGACAATTTCATCTTGCACCACTTTTCTTTTCTGCCACTGCTGTGTGGCAATGTTTCCTAGATGTGCTGTGAACTGCCGTGTGTTTGTGTCGTTGCTCTGTTGCTTAGAATCTAGCCAGTCTATGTCCAAAAGTGGATGAAAATAATATTGTGAACTATGTGGTGGTCAAAATCGACTAAAAAAGACTTGAAATTAGTGTTATTGAGGTTAATAATAATGTAGGAACAAAAAAAGAGCAAAATTATGTGATTTTAGCATATTTAAGCTATTTTTCTAAAAAATACAGATCCAAAACAAAGGACAAAACACGCGAGGTCGGTTATGCCAAGACCAAAACCAAAACAGTCAGTGAACATCTCTAATAAGAATGTTTACAAATGAAGCTTCACTTCTTTTAATATGATTACTCTTGAAATATGTGAGAATGAATTCTCTCACATTTCTGTGAAGGTTCTCTGTAAGACAATAGATACTAAGGGGTAGATTTCTCAAGCTGCGGGTTTGAAAAAGAGGAGATTTTAGCTCATTTTGTAGAATAAACTAAATAAATGATAGCTAAAATCTGATTGGTTGCTCTAGGCAACATCTCCACTTTTTCAAACTTGCAGCTTATACTTATCCTTGGACAATGAGACCAATTTTCGACGTAAATGGCGGTATTCACCGGCAATAGGGCTTGTTATCACATTACCCAATATATGAAAAGAGATATCACCAGTGATAGCATTGTTATGGCTGGTGATAACACTGATGGATGTGAAATTAGCTTGCTTTGAGGAAGACGATTTACTGCAGTGGGACTGGATGCATCTTTACAGAGCTTCTGCCATCAGGACTTAAATCTGCAAACATAGAGGATCTCCCAGTTCCTGTTCCAGAGTATTATCATTGTTCCCTGTCCAAGATACCCTGATAGCATCATTTGGGCCTACTTCCCACAGACTGTGCCTTGCACGTTTTCAAATTATGTGGACTTTTAGTAGTTATTCTTTGGTGATCATATGTGATCACCAGAAAAGAACTCCTACGCTGCAGAAAGGGTTTTGTAACACCCATCCAGTCTACAAGAGACTATGAGGATCCCTCATTTGAATGAGGATAGTCCCCTCTTTCAAATAATGTGCCCCCTTAGTAGTTATTGCCTGGTGATCACCAGATAATAACAGCCTACACTACAGAAAGCATTAATTCCAGAAACAGGGAAAGGTTTATAATCTCCAAATCTCCCCTATCCAGTTTTCAATAAAAACAGGGATATCCTCATTTGATGCAGTAGGTTATCTAGTTTTCAGAATGATTTGCGTTGTTTGGCTACCATATTACTATTACGTGTTTCATTAAAGACAGTGCAAACTAGCAAAAAACCAAAACTGCATTATTATTTTCAAGTGCAGATTTTATTATGAAAACCTATGTGGAGAATCCTGCTTTTTGTTGTTTTTGAAAGGTTGTTTGGTGCCAAAGCAAGAACCCTTAAGTGTTTATTGATGATACTTAGAAAAAAAATACATACATTTTGGATAGTCTGTCTTTGATGTGTGAGAAGATATAAGCAAACTAATTATATTCTGCAAACTCAAAGTCTAAGGGCTAGATTTACTAAACTGCGGGTTTGAAAAAGTGGATATTTTGCCTATAGCAACTAATCAGATTCTAGCTGTCATTTTGGAGAATGCACTAAATAAATGAAAGCTAGAATCTGATTGGCGGCTATAGGCAACATCTCCACATTTTGAACCCGCACTTTAGTAAATATACCCCTAAATCATTATGTGGCAGGCTACTTCACATAATCTAACTTCTAATATATCTATTTATCTAGTCATTTATTGTTCATTGAACTTTCTCAATAAAGAGTTTTTCTAAAAAAATGTTATCCTGCAAAACAAAGTTTTCCTTTATATATGCGTGAAGTTAGAGAATCACTAGTTTGCATTTAATTAGGAAAACTGACAGACGATTTTGATGTGCGAACTCTATAAAATCAGGTGAATTTGCACAACAAATCACTTGTGTAGTTAAAGTTTTGCACTTTTGTAAATTAACATAAATTTGTTCTTTACTGTCTTCTTTAAAATGAAAGATATATATTTATTATTATTATTATTATTATTATTAATATTTATTTATAAGGCGCCACAAGGCATCCGCAGCGCCGTACAGAGACAAACAAAATCACAATACAATGGGAGACAGCACAGTACAGTAAACACAGCAACTCAGTACGCTCAATGCACAGCTAGAGAGGGCGGGGAAGGGGGAGGGAGGATCCGCAAACGACGGGGCCCAAGAAGGAGGGCGCGGAAGACAGGGAGACCCCCAGGGGGGAGGAGGGAGCGAGAGTGGACGTGGGGTGGAGGACCCTCAAGGAGGAGGGCTAAGTAGCTGGAGAGCAGAGTTAGAAGTGGTGGAAACAGGAGGAGAGATGGCCCTGCTCAGAGGAGCGTACAATCTAAGGGGAGGGGTGGACAGACAGAGAGACGCAGGGGAGAGAGGGAGAGTAGGGGGACAGAGGCAGAAGATAAGGTAGGAAGTTAAGTGGGAGACAGAAAGGCTTTAAGAAAAAGGTGGGTTTTTAGGGCCCGTTTGAAGCTGGACAGATTAGGGGAAGTTCTGATGGAGGGAGGGAGCTTGTTCCAGTGGAGGGGGGCAGCGCGGGCGAAGTTTTGGATACGCGCGTGGGAGGAGGTTATAAGGGGGGAAGAGAGGTGACGGTCAGAGGCAGAACGGAGAGGGCGGGATGGAGCATGAATAGAGAGGAGGGTGGAGATGTAGGGCGCAGTGGAGTTGGCGAGGGCCTTGTATTTACCAGAGAGAAAGCTGATCACAGCGTGAGACAGACTCTGCAGGTGTAGCCATATGTTTTATAATATCTCGGTTGTTTTTTTAGATGTGTAGCAAAAAAAATATTTTTAAAAATTATTATTGCAGTACCGTGTTAGCCAGAAAAATCTTTGTGCTGTTAAATACTTTCATGTCAAAAAAGATAAAAGTATTAAGGGAGTGATACCTTTATTGGCTCACCCAAAAAATTAGTATTATATTTGCTAGCATTCAGAGCACAGAGGCCCCTTCATCAGTCAACTTTACAAAAAAAAGTTGTTTTTTTCAAAGCTTTGTGTAAGTCTTCAGTTATCTCATGAAAAAATATTTTTTAGTAATGTTGAATTTAATAACATTTCTGGCCCCAAAATGTAATAAAATGTTAATAGACAATCAATTACTAGCGATGTATGAAACCCCTTGAAATTCTATTCATGCTAACTCTTCCATATTTGGACGCAACATCACAGATCAAATTCAACTACCCGAGTTTTCAAAGTTCAAGTGATAAATTTATGAAGCTGCGACTCTCCGACAGGTTTGAAAAGTGGAGATGTTGCCTATAGCAACCAATCAGATTCTAGTTATCATATATTTAGTCAATTCTACAAAATGACAACTAGAATCCGATTGGTTACTATATGCAACAACTTCACTTTTCATTCCCGCTGGGAAATCGCAGCTTGATAAATTTACCCCCAGGTGTTGTTGCAAATTAAATCTCTTCTGCGTGGGCCAGCAAAACATCAGTACTTTTTTAGTAAGAAACAATTTCACTTTGGCAAACTCCTCTGACTGGTCGATACAATGCCACCATGTTGTTTCTCAAACACAATGAAGATACATGGGAGATCTGGAAAATTTTAACTGGGGGGAGCAAGACTCGACTCAGCAGCCTATTAGGAACATTTTAAAGAAAAAAATGCAGCCCAAGATAGCTCACTATAACACCTTGCCAGGGTGCAGATGCCTCCCTGCCCCCAGCCCAGCCTACCCCTGAAGGCACATCAGGAAAAAGAACTTTTCAATCTGCCTCAGCAGTTCTGCATGTCATAGATGACCTCAAGTCAAGATGGGTCCTACTGAAAAAATAGATAAGTGCCACTAAAAAATTGTAATTGCAGAGTCCCTATAGACGAACACCATTAAATAACGACAGTGTTTGCATCTGATCTTACACTTACCTTAAAGGGTTAACAGCAGTTACAGGTCCAACCAAATACTGTCTCATGGGAGGGTCTTGGGTTCCTTTATAGGTCCTCTCACTTTCTGGTTGCCTCATTCCGCTTTGCAAGATCCCACCCACACCTGGTGTCGGTTTGAAAGTTTAGTGCCTGTTTTAACTTGAGTTTTTCCCCTCGACACAGAGCAGGCACAGTTGGTAGGAAGGCACTTCGATCAAGGGCTGATACCTACGACACAATCGTGATTGGCCGCAAGTCCCTGTCCCCTTTGAGGCAATGGTAGCTCTTTGGTCCTTCATTGAGAAAAGTCCCTTGTCCGGCTCAGTGAGGGAGGGCATTGTGAGTTTAGAGGGGGTGCAGTCACTCTGACGCCAGGTTAGTGCCGGCCAGCCATTTAAGGACTAGTTTCCGTTTTATGTGGAGGCACGGCAGTTCGCTATTTTCCACGCTTGGTTTTGGGTAACAGTCTGGTAGCTGTTCCGCAGTGCTTTTTCTCCGCCACCAAATTTAATTAATAAACTGTGACCTTCTTTAGCCACCTTATATATGTCTCTGTGTCTTTATTTTAGATAAGATAGTTTAAGTACGTAAAGGTCTTGTGAAGGGGAAGATGGGCACAGTGAGCAATTTAATATCTAATGGAATCTTTTTTTTCTACTTGCAAACATTTATTTGTTTTAATTGAATATACTGTTAAGCCTGTACATAGTGCTCTTAGGGGGGAATTCAATTGGCCGCGTTAGGGGTAAAAGTAACGCGGCCTGCGCTTAATTACCATTATTACAGTAGTTTAAAATTACCGTAATAATGGTAATAACTGTAACGTTAATTCGGGGGGAATTGAATTCCCCCCAAATTGTCCTTGTTGGGGGTATATTTAAGGGTTATCCATTGTCAACTTGTTTCCACATTTTCAGTGATAGCTTATTGTTCTTTTTGGTTACAGTAGCACTCAGAAAGGGTTTCAATAGCAAATATTTACAACTCTGGCCACTGGTTCAACTTCTGCCAATGATTCAGCCAATCATTATCAGGTGGAAGTACCATAGCGCATTACTGGTAAGTTTCCAACGGCTTCTGTCCATGAGTTGCAGAATTGGATGGCTCTCTATCCTCATTTCAAAAAATGTCTGTGTCATTCCCAAATATTGATTTTTTTTGGCAACTGTTAATAAATTGTCTCTATCACAAGTGGCCATTGTCATCACAGCAGCAAGAATTTGCCTGGCCTTGGATTCTGGTATTTAGTATTATGAAACTGCAAAAACAGGAATGAGATACTATATTTGTTTGGGGTCTGTGTCCTTGTACAAACTTTGTATTTTTCTAGCTCTTTGTTTCTGGCTTTGTAATAAAGAAACAATAACTCTACTGAAGTGCAGTATGTTGTTAAAAGGTTATTTAACGTTTCTTATATTCAGTCAGCTACTTGGCTTTGTGATGGAAACAGTCTGGAGAGGAAAGCAGAATTTGCAGCAAGTACCGTCTGTAATTCGTATTGAATAATATTAGAGTGCTCTTTTGGACGTATTAGAGACCACTTTATATGTTAAAAGAAAATATTTAATGCTAAAAGTGTGCATGCTGAACGTCTATTACTTATTTAATGTATTTTATGTAGCCCTCCACCCGTCTATGTGGTGGTATAGATGCATAGTCTCTGGCACCTACCTCTGGAGCTCTTCATACTCACCACACAAGCTTAGCTCTTTCTTCTTCTTCATAGAATACAGTGGATAGTCACATGAACAGGTGCCTTTGCACATGCAGGACTAGAACAAGAACATTATGTATGCAGAGCTGAGATAGTAGCGCAGTACAGTTGACACACATAACATAATTTATTCCCAAAGCTGACACTCTTTCTGATTGTGATTGATATTCAGCCTCTATACTACCAGGGCCACTCCGATTGCCCCTGCTCTCGCTTCAACGTTTGATATCTCTTCCCTTTTAGTGTCTGCCTTTGCACTCACGGTTGGACAAGCTTTACACTGATGCTCTTGCGCCCCCTAACGCTGCTGTCTGCAGTGATTTTCCTCCTTGCTGTGCCTCATCAGCAAATAAAACACGTCCGCATACAACAAAACTTATAAACCATGGTGTGGGAGGGTGGGAATTAAAAACAGCTGTGCATCCATCTGCTCCAGTCATAACTGTAATTATCACAAACAATAAGAGGGGCCCTCAATGCTCTCTGGTGCCTCCCTGCCTGGGGATCCCACCCCCCTTTACCCTGAATTTTTGCAAGATTCCCCAAAAGGGTGGTATCGACCATTTCAGCCGCACTTTCAAAGGGGGGTATCCCCATGGCTGACTGCTTGCGCCCCTCCATGGCCACTGATTGCAGTGCGTTTTAACCTTGTTGTGCCTCGACCACAAATAAAACACTTGTTAACATACAAAACAACTTATAACCCATCTGTGACATGTGTGGGTGCTAATTCTGAAAAACATGCTATTCTACACTGCTGGATTCCCTTAATTTAAACTCCCTCTAATCTTCTCTGGCCACTGTTAACAACACCACTTTCTCTACAGTTCCCCAACTCTACTGCTTGGGTGTCACCTTCAATTCCACTCTCACTTTTGCCCCCCACATTCAATATCTTGCCTAATCCTGTCTCTTCCAACTACCTAACATTTCCCGCATCCGGTCCTTCCTTTCTCAGGATGACACCAAATCCATTATCCACACACACATCATTTCCTCATTTCCCGTCTTCATTACTGTACCCTTCTACTCACTGACCTCGTCCACTCTCACCTCACCCCCCTACACTCTATACTGAATGCAAGATTTATCTTCCTTTCACAATGCTCTTCATCTGTCTTGCCTTACACTGACTCCCTTCCTCCCACAGAATCCTCTTCAAACTCCTCACCATAACCTACAAGGCCCTCTTCCATCCCACTGCCCCTTATATCTCTAACCTTCTCTCTATTCACACTACCACCTGTTCCCTGCGTTCAGTTAATGACCGTCACTTCTCCTCCACAATAATCACCTCATTCTATGTCAGAATTCAAGATTTCTCCAAGGCTGCCCCCTCCACTGGAATGACCTCCCTCGCTCCATCCGAATGTCCCCTTATCTGTGCACCTTCAAATGGGCACTTAACCTTCTCCATGCTTATTCTCCTCACCTCTCTTCCCTGTACGTGCTCCTCTTGCACTTGACCTCCTCCACTGACTCCTCTTGTGCCTGCTGTCTGTTTGCTCTCACTTTAGTATGTAAGCCCTTAACAGTAGGGCCCTCTTCCCTTCTGTCTCTAAACCATTTATTCTCCTCCAACGTTCACTGTATTTGCTATACTTGGAGTTAATGGAGTCTTAGTTTTACTCGTTTTTCTGTGCTGTTGTACCCTGTATGTCTACTGTTTGTATTTTGTACAGTGCTGTGGAACTCTTGTGACGCCAAATAAATAAAGGATAATAATAATAATAATAATAATAAAATCCCTACTACTACACCCTCTCTTCTTCCATTGGCTCCCTCAACATTTGTCTTAAAACCAATAAAGATTCAATTGTTGGGCATCGAAGTAGTGGTGGGTATTAAGTGCCACTACACTGCAGGCCTGCCATAGAGGAGGTTCTATTTATACCATATCACTCAAGAGCAGTTCTGGCTATTGCACTAGAAGTACTAAACGCCCATGTCTTACATAGCATATCTATGTGCTATTTCTTATTATTTACTCTCTTGACTATTATAACTTCCTTTTAGACCACATCCTTATCCTCCTATCCCTTTAAAATGCTGCAACTCATCTCATTTACATATTACAATGATCTACATCTGACCAGTACTTACTATGGCCTCCATACCATTAATAAACAAATATGAAGTTCCAGATTTTTTTGTGTAAAATATCCTCACTACGTACACCTCAACTTAAAATACTCAACCTCCATCATTATCTTGCGTTCTACCTTTACTTTTACCATTACTGTCAGGAAATGTAGTATATCTAATGACTGATTGTTATGTTCTGAATTTATGTATCACACTGTGAATATTTTTTGTAACCTTTCAAAGTGTATTTGGTTAACTGACCTGAGTCTGAAATAGGCAAGTGTGAATGGTCTTTTGAAAATAGCCAGGCCCAGAGACAGATAATCTCTCTGAGTAGTTTGTGCAGAGGAGTTAGACCTAGTCAGGCAGAAAAAGCAGAGGTGAGAGATTCTCTGTGGTGCTCAAACATATATCTTAGTGATAGATAATTTACTCAGGGGAAAACTCTGTGTCATTTTGGGAATCAATCTGACTTAATTGAAAGTAAAATTCCTAAGATGGAAGGGAGGAAGAGCCAACAAGAAATGGTTTAAAAATCCCTTGTATCAGTAATACAGTGTTCATTTCTTTGAGGGAGTCTATCAAGACTGAAATGTCACATCCTTCTCAACTGTGTTCCCTCACACATCAGGGCTTAACTAGTAAGTAGTAACTCTGATTTTATTTCCTATTTTTTTTCTGAAACTCATTTGTGCAACATTTTGTATGTCTTATTATTAATTTTTGTAAATAAGCCTTGTAAATATTTTTCAGATTAAACATATATAATTTAGCGTATTTCTCCGTTATTCTTTGTGAATTTACGAAGCCCAGGGAGGCTCATGCTACATGTATATGTGATTTAAGTGTAATAAGTAGTTTTGGTGAACGTAAGGACAACATAATAAATTGTTTGTGGTGGCAGAAAAGGTGTATTCATTGTTAATTAACTAAGTTAACACCAGTCATAACCAGTTGTTCAGATTGCTGTATCTGAGACAGGCTGGGGGTTTGTGACAATTACCTTTTTCAAACTCTTTCCCATATAACTCTGGCTTGTGAAATCCTCAAATATTTTACTCTTCTGTACATGTATGGGACATCCCTGTCTTGCTTATTGTACTGTTATCAAATGTTTTAAAGCAAAGTTTTCTCAGCTCCTTTGATTGTCATACTCTCACTTTATACTGAAAGACTCATGCTTGGTATCCTCTTATTAAAGTGCAAGTATAAATCATAGTGGAAGTTGTTCTTGCTTTTAACAGTTCACTTAAGAGCAATTATAAAAATAAATGCATGGTGTGTTTAAATGTTTCGATGATGTGTAATGAATAGCATTGCTAACAAAAAGCAACGAGATTATGTGGAAATAAGTGGAAATCTAATGATCCTTGTGGGAAGAGACATGAAGGGGTGTGCACCATACCAACCTTCCGCCCTAAACAAAATGAAGCAAAAAAAAGTATTAAAAAAAGATGGACTTGTCCCAGTAGGTAGTCCATGACCTAAAGGACAAGTTCTGAGTCAACTCAATGTTCAAATGATTTTTAAAACAATCTTTATTAACAGGCTCTGTGATGAAATAAGGAGTTGATTTTACTTTAACCAGCCTGCACCTCATTTCTCAATATATGCTTTTTTAGCCCGTCAGTGTTCTCCAGATCCTCAGAGCTCCAAATCCCCAGAGAGCAAGGCAGTGATACGTTTCTTGAAGGTAACTTTACTCAGTGTTTATCATGTGTTCTGATGCAACTGTGGTGTGCTTTGTAATTATGATAAGCCACCCGCCCCGTCAAGGAGCTTCTGCTAATAGGGTGGTCCAAACTCTAAACAGTGAGAGTCCCAATATTCGGTCATACAGTCATGTGTTTTCAAATTGAGAGTTAACTCACCAAGAGGTACTCCAGGAACCTCCTAATGGAAACAGAAGACCACTCCCCATCAGCTACTGATACCAAACATGCCTCCTCAAAAACAATACACAAATGGAAGTTGCTCAATCAATTCATAAGTTCAAAGCAGATGCTTGAAAGTGTGGGCTGATGCAGAAAGGAACAAATACAGAGAAAAATCATACATTTACAAATGTGTGTAACAGATTTCTGCATTTTATATATAAGTAGAATAGCAGCCCTTTTACTGGTTCACAGCAGTGTGCTGGTTGAATTTGGAATTTTCATTGTATTCAAGAGGAGCAAACAGAAGTGTGCCTCTTAAATTTACAGTGCCAAATTCAAAATGATAAGTTTTGGGAGATTGAATGGATGGGAGATATTAATGTATTGGGGGCAATTGAATTGATGTTGGATGCTATTTAATTTAATAGTGGGCATATATATAGTAATGCAACTAATTTAATACTGGGGTGGTTTGGATGCTATTAATTGAATGTGGGGCTATGGGGATAGAGGCATCCACTTCTGCTATCTGATTCTTAATGAGGGGGGCGATACCAGCACTAAAGATGTCCTAGCAGCGAATTGCAAGGCTGGCTATCACTGAGTGGGAGCTGCAGAGGCTCTTTGTGAGCCTTAGTTCCACTTAGATAGATTTCTCCTGTGCCAATATCACCAACTGAACACTCTGAGAGATATTTGGGCCTACGTTTTTGGACTAAACATACCATTGAGACCCGCTGGAATTGCCTTATATCCTCTAGCACCCGTGTAACCCTGGACTCCGTTGGGAGCTACATCTTATCGTTTTTACTATTGGGACATTGATACCTGGTGCCTAAGAGGGTTCACCATTGGGACTTATACTGAACTCTTATTATGCAGTTACATATGGGTGTGTGAAGGCTACTAGCCTAGCCCACTGTAACTTGTTTTACATTTTATTTATCCATGTACACCTTATTGCAAATGTATTTATGTAATCAGTGATACTTTGTGTTTGCAAGGTTGCAACCTATACTGCAATTTGTTTTTATTGTCATATCAAACGTTTGAATTTTGAGCAATAAAAGACATTTATTTAGTAATAAGTGTATACACTGTGCGCTAAGGGGACATTGCTTTGATCTACTCTGAGAGAGTACTGAGCTAATATCAGTAGTGTCATATCACCAGAAAACCCGTGGAATAGATCTCCCCTTCACTTATATCATTGTAGGTTATCCTGCACAAATACCATTGCCATTCCCATTTGCACTAATCTCATTGCCAGCCGCCACTCTGCTGATCCTATTGCCAACCTCCCTACACTGTTATTATTTCAAACTACCCACAATCACTGATCCAATGTTAAACATGCTGCTGAGGCACATTTAGGGCTCATACACAATTGTTACAAAATGAGCGTTTTGTTGCAGATGCTGTAAACATTTCACCTTTGTGGTTAACGCACCTCGAAAGCCACTTACTATAAGGATCATTGCTATCTATTTTAAATGTTTAAATGTGTATTTGGAATGCAGATTACACATTCTCTCATATACATAGAGAGAAATTTGACTGGCAGTATGCCAAGGGGAGATGCGATGATGAGGTGCCCATATTCTGCTCTGGCAGACTGATCAAACATGATTGTGCCAGCATACTTGGTAATAGTTAAACTTGTTAAACAAAGTCAGATATGTTTCTATGAAGGGAATATTAGAATCATATGTTAGTAACCCATATATCAACTAAATCAGGACATTTCAGCCATTCCAACTTATACCCTTATTATAAAGTCTGATTAACATGCTCTATGGTTAAAGGTTAAAAAGCAGATTATAAAATACATAAATTTGCCTGTCGCTGTCATGCTGAATTGTTTATGTATGCCATTTGATTTGTCCTGTTAATCAAATCCATGCATTTATTATTCTGTTTATCTGTATATCTTTTTGCAATATGTGGAACTAACATTCCCTGTTTTGAATAGAATACAGTTTGAAGTAATTAGAAAAGCATTCAAAATATATTTGGTGAGTGCAGAGGATCAAATGTCTTTTTGTTTCCACACCCCTCTTGTACCTTAGCTTTCAGTTCTATACATTCATTAAATACTTTGGGTAGAGCCAGGGCTGCCAAGAGGAATTCAGGGCCCCGGTACAACAAATTCATGGGGCCCCCCTTATAGTTGAGTAAGCAAAAAAAAATTGTGCCGCTTAGCGTGACATTTGTCCAAGCACTCCTGACTTTCAGGACATCTAGCACCCTTGTGTAGTATAGGAAGAATGCAGTGTGTACAGAAAGAGTTCAGTCTTGGCCTGCGCCCTCTGGGCTCACCAAACATTGGCATTGTCCCTACTAGAATCACAACATTTCACACACTATGCTGCTCTGTGCTACCTGTTCTTCTCACTTTCTCCTCCTGTGGCTGCTGGTTTCTTTAGTTGTGGCTTGTCCGGATCCTGGAATGTTGGAGGACCTATTTGGGGGGAAAAATGGCTACATTTAGAAAATTACAGTCAGCCCCGGCATTAAATCAATAGCACCCACGATTAATAATTAGGCCTTCCTCCAGCCCCAACATTAAAATAATAGTATTCACATTTAATAAATAAACCTATTTCCCTTCCTGCAAGCAGCCCCAGCAATACCTATTTCCCGCAACCATCACTGCCATTAAATAATTCATAGTCACATTTAATAAATAGACCTCATTCTCCCTAAACTCACCCCAACATTTAATAGCCCCCAAACCACCCCATCTTAAATTAATAGTCCCCACCATCATCCTACAAACAAAATAGCACCCATTAATTAGCCACCACCTACCTCACACTCACTACATTGCAACAAGCCCCCTGTGCCATCACACACACATTACTGTGCCCCTTCTTCACAACTACACTGTGCCCCCTTATGCTCACACTGCACCCTCCATGCTGCCTTCCCTCCTTCTTTTTCCCTCTGTGCCTCTCTCCCACTTTTTTTTATTCCTCTGTGCCTCTCTCCTTTTTTTTCTCCTCTGTGCCTCTCTCCCACTTTTTTTTCCTCCTCTGTGCCTCTTTCCTTTTTTTCTCCTCTGTGCCTCTCTCCCTTTTGTTCCCTCTGTGCCTCTCTCCCCTTTATTTATAGTACTGTCCCCCTCTGTTTTCCTCCCCTTGCCTCTCCATTTCTTTACTTACCTTTTGTCAGCTTCTTTCTTTTCTTTTCTTCTCTTCTGTCTTCTGTCTTCTTTCTTCATGCTTTTCATGCTGGCTGTGGCGCTCCTCACTGACTGACGGGCGTGACTTTATGACGTCACGCTCCACAGTCAATCTGAATGGAGAAGAGGAGAGGAGAGGAGGGACGTGGCGCCGCGCAATCACGTGAGTATTATTATTTTTTTCTTTACTTCCAGCTCCCACCAGCAACAAACCCACTGATCCCCCCCCCCCCCCCACACACACACACACCCGTGGGAATTAAAAAAAAAAAAAAAAGATCGCAAAAGAAAAAAAAAAAAAGAAAATTTATATTAGCAGCGAGGGCCCGGCCCGGGCCCCCTGGCATGGCCGGGCCCGGGTAAAATGTACTTTCTCACCTTTTTTATGCATTAGTTTAACCTTGCATTGATGTGACTCCACCTACTATTGTGTGTTGCATTAGCCTTGCATCGCTACCAATCAGGGGTGGATTGGCCATAGGCCTTACGGGGATTTTCCAGGTAGGCCGGTGGTCTTCTGAGGCCGCCTGCTATTTGATCTTTTCATTCATTTGTTTTTTCTTTCATTTTTTTTTCTTTAAATCTCACAAGTGGGCGCCCGCTGGCCAAAAGTGAAGCAGTCCTAGAAGTAAATCGCCAGGCTGCCTTTCACTGAGATTAAATTACAAATACACTAGCGCAAAGTATAACCTATATATAAAGAAAACAGATATGAAATATATAGGTGATAATTTTGGTTTATATCAAGGTATTATATATAACAAAAAATAAAGGTATATAAAATCTAAAACACATGAAAACCAGTCGACATTCACTCTGGCAATTCCGGACTGTATGTTACACTACGGTTACAGCTGTTAAGTAAGTCAACCTATTTGAACATATATTTTTTTACCTCTCTTTTGTTATACTGCTATATTGTACACCAGTGCACTGGTTTTCATGTGTTTTAGATTTTATATACCTTTATTTTTTGTTATATAGAATACCTTGATATAAACCAAAATTATCACCTATATATTTCATATCTGTTTTCTTTATATATAGGTTATACTTTGCGCTAGTGTATTTGTAATTTAATCTCTGTATGTAGGGGTGGGACACCCCTTATATCTCTGTGCAGCATTGTAAACCTTTTCTAGAGCAGCGCCTTTTGTACTCTTGCGTATTGCCTTTCACTGAGGGTGGGCTGCAGCTTGCAGTGTCACCACACGCATGAAGGAGATATCCTATATAGATATCCTGGAGCTCAGATAAGCAATCTCATAGCTCTTCCACTAACCAATTCGGAACGGACCACATCAGTGTGAGAGATGAGTTTACGCACATATAATACTACAGAGCTCTGTTTAGTTTTTCTAGTGTGTATCACAAGTTGAATTGGGACAAAAGTGTGTGGCATATTATCATTTGGGGCACTACTGTGTGGCATAATATCATCTGAGGGCACTATTGTTTGGCATATTATCATCTGGGGCACTACTGTGTGACATATTATCATCTGGGGGCACTACTGTGTGGCATATCATCTGGGGGCACTACTGTGTGGCATAATATGATTTGGAGGCACTACTGTGTGGCATATTATCATCTGAGGGCACTACTGTGTGGCATATCATCTGGGGCACTACTGTGTGATATATTATCATCTGGGGGCACTACTGTGTGGCATAATATGATTTGGAGGCACTACTGTGTGGCATAATATGATTTGGGGGTATTATTATTTGGCATAATATGATTTGGGAGCACTATTGTTTGGCATAATATGACCTGGGGGTTCCATCGTTTTGCATAATATGATCTGGGGGCACTTGTTTGGTGCAATGTGATTGATTTGGGGGCATTGTTGTTTGGTGTCTAGAGTTATATGAACTGGAGCCATTATTGTTTGGCATTACATGAACTGGGGGCCCTATTAGGCACCCTCCCCCAAGACGTGTATCCCTCAGTTTCCCGGGGTGCACACCATAATGAAGGGTTCTGCGCACTCCCATGGGTAAGTGACCTGAACTGGACACTCTGAGAGAGTACTGAGCTAATATCAGATAATCATTGGCAACAGAATTTCCTTGTGGAACAGTTCTGCTTGTCAGCCTACTGCATCATCTTCCTGTGTCTTCTAACATCCAAAATTGCATTTCATTCTCATTATTTGGTAGCATTTAAGGCTTTTATTCTTGTTATGAGACCATGTTACACGTTTATGATTTGATTCTACTGCAGAACAGTGGTACACACACCTGACAGTGCTGCTGTCCTTGCAATATTCCAGCACTGGCATCTTTCTTAATTTCTCTACCTGGTCACTTTTAAGCAGGTTTTGCAAGTAAATTCATTAGGAATTGAATGGATTATCCTGTAAATTTGGAAGCTCACAATTATTCTTCTGCATAGCGTTTACTTATTATTATTACTCTTTCTTTATGTATTACGAACATGTGTTACATCTGTGTAGAACACCAGTATTTTATTCATGCATGTCAGTCCATGTGTAGATTACAATATAAATTACCTACCACATACTCGCACACGTGAGGAGCAATATAGTTAAATGCTTGATGGGAGGGGGGCTATAGAAAGGGGAGAGGGATCTCAGAAGGGAATGAGATAGGAGGCTGGCATTGCCTGTCTGTGCAGTGTGTCAAATGTCTTTTTGTTTACACAATGTAGTCACACTCCTCTTGCATCCCAATCTTCAGTTCTTTACATTCATTGGAGAGAATTCAATTGGTCGTGATACTGTAAAAAGTAAGACGGCCTGTGCACTATTACCGCAATTACGGTAATAGTGTGCATAATTACCATTAGTACGGTAATCTTAATGCTTGTTCAGGGAGCCGCGAGCAGAAATCCGGGTTAAATTTACTGTATTAATGGTAATACGCTTAGCGCTGCGTTGTTCAGGGGGGAATTGAATTCCCCCATTAAATACTTGGGGTATAGAACAATACTTTATAGCCTTTCTTTGTGTCTGTTTACTTATAACTCCGCCTACCAGTGCGTGTTGCATTAGCCTCGCCTGCCACTGATGACCGATGTGGTTAGGGATATTTGAGTTAATCCCGCCTAAATTTGTGTTGGTCCCACCCACAGTTTGTTTGGTCCCACCCATGTGTGGCCACTTCCAGATTTTTTTCCAGGGCCACTTTAAGTTTCCAATCCGCCCCTGCTATTGATAATTGTGTACTCATCTTGCCTTCTTTTGTGTTGGTGCTGTCTACAGTTGATTTGGTCCAGCCCACAAGGCCAATTCCATAATTTTTTCCAAGGCCACATTAAGTTCCCATTCCGCTCCTGTGTGTAAGTACTGAAGCACTATAACATTGACTGAGCTATATTTTCACAGCTTTTTTTATTGCATATTTTCTTATTTTTTTGTTATGATACATGTTATGGAGTTTGTATGTTCTCCCCGAGTTTTCGTGGGTTTCCTCCGGGTGCTCCGGTTTCCTCCCACACTCCAAAAACATACTAGTAGGTTAATTGGCTGCTATAAAAATTGACCCCAGTCTCTCTTTCTCTCTATCTCTGTCTGTGTGCGTGTGTTAGGGAATTTAGACTGTAAGCTCCAATGGGGCAGGGACTGATGTGAATGAGTTCTCTGTACAGTGCTGTGGAATCAGTGGCGCTATATAAATAGATGGTGATGATGATAATACATCTTGAAAACATACATTCCATGTACTGTACATGAGTTTTCATGAAGAGGGATATCACTAAGTATATTATGGAATATTACCATCTCAACATTACCTAAAAAATCTTGCATTTGCAGGGTACTAAGTACAGTGTTTTAATTTTATTATTATTTATATTTCAACTCACTATCCCCATTTTTAGATGCTCTAATGTAGTTATGAAGAGATATGCACTAAATTTCTTAGACGTGCAATATATTTATAGTTGATTTTTTCCCATTTTACAAACCGCCTTATCTTCACTAACCTATGCTTGACAAAACTTGAGAATTCTTTACAGTTTAGCCATTTTAAAATCGGGATTCTGATTTTTCATCTTGAAATTCTCAGAATTCTGCAATTAAAGTCAGAAATCTAAGATAAAAAGGTCCCAATTCAGACATATTATCTAAGAATTCTAACTTTTCAAATTCAGAATTCTGATTTTTCTCAGACTGGGTAACACTGAGCATGCAACTACCCACCACACATGCTCAAAAGAGAATTCGCTCTCCTGGAACCAGGGAGAGAGTAACCTTTACATGCACCAGTGGGGATAACTATTTGTTGGACCATGCTGTTTCCTTGAATGAGACTCCCACATTTCTACTAGTGTGGAGGGCTTATTTGGAAAATATTACAGGTAAGTGAAGTTCTCCTTTAAATCAAAGTATTGTTACAAATATAATGTAATATAATATGACTTTTCTAAAATAATACAATTAAAACATTATTAGTGATTAGTATATTTGTCGGTAGTACAAAATAAGATCATGAGGAACCACCCTAAAGGGCTTGTAGACCCTCGTTTTGGGACAAACCATTCTTTTCAGAGCCCATGGGCAAGCTCATGTGCACATTAAATGTATTTATTTTTGTTACTTCGCTGTTAATGACAGGTATAAATTCCAGTAGTTAGAGGCTGAAAAGCAACCAGAGAAGTAGTGAGAGATGTACCGAAAAAATCAAAACCAAATCAAGTCCTCAAAGTTAGAGCTGGGAAGGAAGTCAAGCTCCAAAGCCAAGAGTCAGTAAACAGGGAATCTGCATGATATAGTTACAATAATCTGGCAGTTTGTGCGGGGGATTAGATATGGACAGGATGTGGGAATATGGTTGAACTGAGCATGCTCAGGAAAATGTATAAGGTGTAAGTCTTCTAAAATAAGAGCTGTGATAAAAGGCTTCAGCTGTGGCTCACTTGGCAGCTCCAGAACCACAAGTCACACGTAGTCCATTTACAATTTCTTTCTGGCTAGTATTCATCCTAGTCTGCTAAATATCAAGGAATCTTATTTATTGCCCAGGCAATGACATTTACTGGCCTTAACATCAAAGTGAGTAGGAGGGGTTTATAAAACAAGAAGTCCAAAATAATCCCCAAAAACAGTTGGGCATCTGTAGAGTAAATTAATTTATAATGAGACAAGAAGAGCATCTTACTCTCCGCCCAAGTGTAACCCAAACAGTCCTCTTTTATGAAATAGGGCACAGCCAAGGAGAACAAAAAGATAGTCAAGCACTTGATGAAAGCAGTAGAATAAGGGTTGTTGTGTGAAATCCTGTTTCCTGTGTGTCCCTTGTTACTGCACTTGAGTGGAAAATGAGCCTACATATATTTCATGTCCTTCTAGTATCTTCCAAGCCCTCTCACTGCAACCTGCCTTACACTTATCCAGCATGTGTATTGGTTCTGGATTTTAGTAAAAACACATTTTAAAACACTCTTGTTGGAGTTAAGAATAAAGGTAAGGCTTTGGAGAGTGCAAATTAGCCCTCACCCACAACCCTACCTAAGCCTCATCCTCAAAAAAAATCAACCATGTAATGAAAAATCCAAACTAGGTGAATCGTCCCCACACTAAGACCTATCCCAACCCCTAACCCTAGTTGAAGAAACCCTGTCATAATTCTAAAGAGTTTATTTAAAAGTAGTGTTTTGTCTGAAAACTGAAAGTAGCACCAATACCTGGTAGACACAGGTGAGGCAGTAGGTGGAGAGAAAAGTGAAAGTTAGTTGGGGGTAAAAAATGTTCACAAGAGCAGGCTCTTTAGTAGTCCATATCCTGCATGTACGTAGTGGTAGGTGACACATAGAAATTCAAGTAGCAGAACCTGTTGAAGGACAGGAAAACGTATGAAATGCGGAAATCCATGGCAGAAATGCTGAGGTTAAGAGTAACATTTTAAGTACACTGAAGACAAGTATGTTATTGAATCCCATTTGGCTGGTGGTGAATTGATTATTGTCTGAGTCCAGTGTTATAGGAGCTGTGACTGGATCACTGATAAATAACTTAAAATTTGTGGCTGGATCATGTGGAAATAATTTATTGTAGAAATGTATTTCAATCAGAGGTGCAGGCACCAATGTATAATTTGAAATGCCCTTATCCTGTTACATTGGGATGTGTTTTCTATGGAAGTGTCATTGTTTGGGTTTGTAAGGTTGCTAGAGGAAATTTCCAATTAGGCATATGTGAGGAGGGAGTCTGATAGCAGAAAATGCTAACTGAGTTTTTTATGAAGTGTCAAATGCCTGCTCTGGCCAAAGGCCCAGCTGGGGGTCGTTACTGTGTGGCCTTTTGTCCAGAGTGTTCAAACTGTTGAACATTGTAAACAGCATGTGATGCAGGAAATCACAGCAAGTTATAGGATATCACAGATAAGTGTAAATATTGTTAGCTTTGAATTGCATGTAAATCCATGTTTGGAAAAACAAATTCCATCCTGATTCTAAAAATAACTCAGACCTCAAGGGGGCTGGCTTAACCAGTGAGACAGCACTGTTTTGTATTAAAAGTTGTTCTTCTGATTTCATCTGACCATAACACTGGTACCTCCAAACAGTGTGACTGCAAATAAACATTACTTGCTTCAAAGACATCCTTGAAAATATCTTTCATGCTGAAAAGCCAGTGACCTACAGATTAGACCCAAAATCTAATCCGTTACCGGCTGTTTCTGAGGTTTGGACCCAGCTTTTCCGGTACCACCACTCTGCCTGCTACCCTTCAGCTCTGGTCAGTGTGATGGGCCAGGGGGGTCCATCCACAGCAACCCTGATCCATAGTAAGAGGTCAGGAGTACCAGCCCAGGTACACCAGTAACAGGGTACACTCGCAGCGTCAGTTACCCAGAAGAAACCCGGTACTGGATGCCGGTAAGGAGTCCAGTGGTGGCAACATTTGCAAGCCACTCCTACTGCGGCAAAAGGGCGCATTTGGGATAACGAAAGGGAACGGTGACAAAGTAAGCCCAGACTGTTCCCAGCAGCAACAGACAGGGTGGCATAGGCGGTCCATCCTGTCACAGGAACGTCCTAGCATCCATGCTTGTGTTCAGTGTGATGGTCAGCTAGTTGCCAGCAGCCTTTTGTGGACCACAGGTGAGACCTAGCATAAGAGGAAATCTGAGTGACTGTGTACAAAGGATTCCATATGGGGAAAGTTACAACAGTGTTATAAAAGTATGCTTGATGTGGGGTACATGGAAATAATGTAGGAAATGGCTTGTAAGAACTATATATGGACAAGCAGAAGCAACAATGAAATGGGCAGTGTACAATGCTGGACATCACTACATGACACATCATATACCCTGGAACAAAACTATCCAGAGTTTGAAACTATTAAGTAAATATGACATTTCATAGATATTACTGTATAGCTTAGAAATGTTTTTTACATCATGCATAACCTTTTGTCCTTTTTCTGTGCGATTTACAGTCTGATCATCTTGCATGTTGATGTAAGTAGAAATCAATGACAAAGTCTGTAATTTGGATCAGCCTGGAACGCTGTCAAATCTGTTTTCGCTCAACATAAATATGAGTCACATCATGTTACAATGACTAAGGAGATAAACAGAAAACCATTATAGAAAGACAAATGGAGAATATTTACATCTTGTGATATTGTTATTTTCCACTGGAAAATACTCCAAAATAGTAACTTTCGTCCAACTCAAGTTGAAGGATAATAACCACCATTACTACCATGGTTTATTTGTACCTTGTTTTTCTGTAAAAGTATGTTAACTTTATCCTGCAAAAATAACATTTTAATTATTTAATTACTGAATGAGAGTACCATAGGGATATGATTGCTTAAAATATAAAATATTTCATTCATAGCCGTCAATAGAACAGTGTATGCTTATGGCGTGGTGAAGAACCAAACCACTTGATACATCCATTGTATCTTCTGAAATAAATATTCTCTGTTGCGATCGCTGTGGTTCCAAAGCACAAGAGTTTTATTTTCAAAATAGATTACAGATAAAAGTATCGCATGCATATGCTTGCTTGGTCAGCACTGACACAAGCTTCTATAAGACCGCTCTGGTTTCCAAAGCCAGAGGTGAAAAATTTATACACTGTACAGTCATAAAAAGCAGTGACATCACAAAGATACACAGATACAGTATTAAGGTGCGCATCGAATAGTTCGATGGGTCATGACCTTCCAAGAACTCAACACCCCATTGGCTGATTCCTCTGGTCATTGTTCCTTGAGGTGGGGGTCAGCTTTCCATGTGTAGCCAGGTGTTCTCCCTCAGGTACCCGTCTCTGGACCTGTATAAACTGGTTCTTTTATGATATATCTGGACTTGCTTTTTGGTGTATGAAAAATAATATTAGTCATAACTAGCGTTCACAATGTGCGAATGCTTCATAAACATTACTGGAAATGTTCTTTTACAATTGCAAACAAAATGAGACCAAACATGTCGGCAATGTTAATTACCTTCTTCACCACATTATGCATTATATTAACTGCAATAAATAGATTAAGCCTATTTACATGTTACTAAGATAATGATTCAATTGCATATTAGTCGCATTGCAACCAAGTGTAGAGAAATTATTGTTTACCACCTTCATCCAATTATTAAACTTCAACACACTGGACAATATTCCTTGAACAAATAATCCTTTAGAAGCTGTCATGGTCTGCTGCTAGGGACTCCTGGGTTTATGTTTCATAAGCCCCTTCTAATTTCCTGTGTGGTCAAAGCTAGTAAATATCACTGTGTTGCTATGGAATATGGTTCCGTGACATTCACATGACTGGAGCAGGCAGGGGAAAATAGTAGTGCTAATAATATAGTAGTATTATTTATTGTTTAAATAATATTAAACAATAAACCACAATAAATCACACTACAGCCTGGCACAATATACAGGGCACAATGAAAAAATCTTACCAGTATCCTAACCACTTTCAGGGTGTGCTGTCCACATCTGTCTGCTTCTCCTGGGACACAGACACTCTTTCTTTTTTGGCTAACAGCAAGGCAGCAGTCCTGGGTTACTGTCGCTCTGCTTTTGGCGAACACACAGCTCCCGAAACCTGAAGAGAGATCACAATAAAAACAGTACTTCAGGGACCGACTGTCCTTCGATGCCAGTTGGCAGAGACTTTAACCTCAACACCAGTCTGACTTCAGCTATCACTGGGTAGTGAATGCCATCTCCTTGTTTTGGTAGCTTCCTTTCACAGGCAGAATCACCACCCCGTGGTGTTCTAGGACCTGTCCTTTTCTGTGTTTACTTGTCACAGGTAAACATGCAGACACAGGCAGGGCCGCCTTCAGAAAAAATCAGGCCCAGTACAGGCCCCCCGTGCCATCTGGGCCCCCCCCCCCCCTCATGAGCGCCCCCCCCCCCCATGAGCAACACATACTTTCATACTTACCTGGGGCCTGCCGCTGGTCTCCGCTATTCTGTCTTCAGCCTGGCTGTCACCGTGACAGCCAGGCACCATGATCCGATCGCAGGGGTGGAGGAATCATTCCCCCTGCGATCATGTGATCTGTCACAGGCAGAGCACATGATCGCAGGGGGAATGAATCCTCCACCCCTGCGATCGGATCCTGGTGCCTGGCTGTCACGGTGACAGCCAGGCTGAAGACAGAATAGCGGAGACCAGCGGCGGGCCCCAGGTAAGTCTGTGCTGAGCTGTTGTACCGGGCCCCCCTGATGGCGGCCCTGGACACAGGGATAGCAGGTGGTACAATTAAGTATTGTTCTGTGTCTGGACAGCAGAGTGGCTTCTACAGAGCGTGTTTAAACAGGTAAGGTCACAACCCTGAGTTAATACATTTAAATACATAATGCAGTCAACTGTAATTAAACAAAGAGCTGTATCTGTGGGACATGTCCACTAACTTAGCACACACAGCTAAACAAAAGCCATAAGACCCCCTCCTGGTGTGATGTACATTCATGTAGAAATATGGTAGACAATGTAATATAATCCTTCTCTAGGCTGAGACAATGAACTAATCTGCATGTGTATACAAGTTAACAACGCAATGCTCTTTTAGACATGTTACAATTTAAGAATACAGTATATAGCAGCTTAAATATAACCATATTAAATATATGGTCTAAAAACATGAAGGGGAAGTCTGAGGAACTTAAGAGCTAGAAAAGTACATGTTTTATAATCCACACTTTGTGAGAAATGAGGTGAGACTGATTGAGGTGAGATTAACACCCTATTTTGTCACACATATGTACAAGAAGAAATTGTGCATGTGCAAAATAAAACAGCAAACGGACTGCACTGAAGTTGATCTCAGGTTATATGGGTTTGGGGATTTTAATTCTTTCAGACAAGTCCTAGCAGGAGAACTTGTATCTTAGGAATTTACTTGGAACATGCCCAGTTCAACCTGCCACTCACTATCTGTATGTAGCCAATACCCTGTATTTTGAGGGTATATAAGTCTGGCATCCAATTGCACATACTGCTAGATTACTATGCCTTGTGCTTTTATACATCTGTCCTGGGTCTCTGCCTGCTTGAACTCCTGGCTTTTTTATGACGATCTTCATGATTCTGTCTCTGCACATACAATTACCTGATCTGCCTCTGACTAATTGGCTATGTACACAGCAATTGTTTTGCCTTCAGCTTCCAGGATCCAATCCCGTTTACCCTCATCCAACAGCTCAGTGACAGAAGCTTTACTAAAATTAGGTTTTCAAAATAGTGTTAATCATTTTCAATCTTGCATCATGTTAATCATTTTCAATCTTGCATCCCTTTAAATATATGCAGATGGAGCAAGGGGCCTGATTCATTAAGGATCTAAAATGAAGACGTTTCTTATTTCAGTCTCCTCGACAAAACCATGTTACAATGCAAGGGGTGCAAACTAGTTTTCTGTTTTGCACATAAGTTAAATGCTGACTGTTTTTTCATGTAGCACACAAATACTTGATAGCTTATTTGTACACTGAAATTTAAAGTTGATATTTGTGTGCTACATGAAAAAACAGTCAGTACTTATGTGCAAAACAGAAAACTAGTTTGCACCCCTTGCATTGTAACATGGTTTTGTCCAGGAAACTGAAATAAGATACCTCTTCATTTAAGATCCTTAATGAATCAGGCCCCTTGCTCCATCTGCACATATTTAAAGGGATGCAAGACTGAAAATGATTAACACTATTTTGAAAACCTAATTAATGAATTAGGCTTGTTAATAACATAGACGAGATCTGGCACTTGTTACATGATATGCTGTGTCCACTATCATTTACACCCTGTGTGAGTATGTGGTGCCGATAATGTGCTAACAATGCATATTTTCTGCCATCATGCGCTAAATCATCCCTTTGTGATACCCATTTCTCACCAAAATCCCAGGTTAGACACGGGATAATGAACCCGGTTTCAACCCGGTTGCAGCCCCTCACACCATACTTTGGTTTGAGTAAATCCTGAGTCGCTGTCTTTCCCACTGAACATGTGTCTATCCTGCATTATCAAGTTAAATCGTTTAAAGGGGACAGCAGAGGCTCATATAGATGATGTAGCAGAGGCTGCCTTTAACAGAACCCGGATAGAACAACCTGGGAACACCTTACATACCGCAGTTTATCCGGCTTCAACACGGGAATAACCTCTGGTCGTATGACTCAGGTTTACTCATTCCCAAAAACACACTACCTGGGTTATTTTTGGGTCCATTCCTTGGTGTGAAAGGGGTATGATTAACAAATCCTGTCCCATCTTTACTGTTAAGGTAATTCAATTAAGCAAAATAACTAAGTAAGCTGACTGAGGGGGTAAGGTACAAAAATGAGGAAAAAGGAAAGTCTTTTAACTACCTTTTATTTCCAGTGATGTATATGGTCTGTGAATAGGGATTAGTGACATTTTCCAAATTGCTCCATGGAATATTAACCTAATTCCACAATCGGGCGCAGAATCCTACACGTTTCTTCACACGTTATTTCCCTTTATTATTTTTAGTCTGCCTAAAACTCAAACCACACCGCAGAGCAGAATGAATTCACACAGTTATAATCTTAACTCTTTTTATTTACCATTAAATTGCAGAATGCAGATTTTACAAACACCGTGTGAAATAGGCATTCCTGGAAATGGTTCAGTAAAAACAGCACCTGAAGATTTTTTTCATAGGGACTTCATACACCTACAGAACATCCTATTCTGCCATGAAATTAGACTTACACATAATTCTGCTGCAACTTAGCTCATTTCTACAGAACCATCTGATTTGGTTCCTGTTCAACCACTTTCTTTAACAAAGCATTATGCAAAAATAAAAATAGTCTTTACTTGTTCATAAAATTAAATACAGAAAGAAAGAAGTGGATAGTTACTTCATCACCATCAGCTTAGGAATAGTGCCACTAAGTCCGCAGCGCTGTACAGAGGACTCACATTAGTCCCTGCCCCATTGGAGCTTACAGTCTAAATTCCATAACATACACATAGGCAGAGAGAGACTAGGGTCAATTTGATAGCAGCCAAAGCCAATTAACCTACGAGTACGTTTTTGGAGTGTGGGAAGAAACCGTAGCACCTGGAGGAAACCAACGGTAACACAGGGAGAACATACAAACTCCACACAGCCATGGTCAGGAATCAAACTCATGACCCCAGCGCTGTGAGGCAGAGGAGCTAACCACTTTCAGCTTGCTTCTTAGCATTATCAACTAGCTTATAAAAGAGAGAAAATATAGACACAAGAGCTCATTTTACAAAGGGATTGAGTGGGGCTTATTTCAGCACTGAAGTGATTTAGACACTGATTTGGATATTTTTCCCATTTCTGTGTTGGTTAAGGTTTGTCACACGATTAGTCAATTTGTAATGGAATTACGCCATGTTTTATATATCTCCTGCTTCACATGCTGAACCATACATTTGGAAACTAAGGATCAAAACGGAAGAGAGAGAAAGTTAAAGGACTACAGAGAAAATGTGATTATTTTTATTTTACTTACTTTTTAGGGATACTGACAGCGTCAGGATTCTTTTTATTTTATGTGATTTCTTTATTTTTGAAATTTGTGTGTGATTTCCTAAGAGAATCTGGCCTGCAGTTGATTTGAGCACTGTGAAATTTTATGCACATATTTGAATCTGAGGCTCTAATATCTGATGTTGTCTATAAATACACTAACAAAAAAAGAGAAAAGAGATACTCACTGCAAGAGGTACACCTTATCTATATTGAATGGGAGGTCTCTATAAATAGTGATAATTGAGGATAGAGGCTAACTCTGAAACCCATAACATAAGTCTGTCAGGCGCATTCCCCGCACTCACCATTGGTGCCAGGGACGGAAGCCTTCCTCTGCCGGCAGCTCTGTCTGTTGCTAGGCAGCTGGACGCCATCCTCTCTTCTCAGGATTGTCGTGCACATGTGTGTCCACTCGCGTCTCCGTTTCCTAGCAAAGGGATACTCCTCTGAACTTCCTGTCGGCGGTCAGGTGTTCGGGCCGCCGCCTCCAGTGCCACCAATCAGGTATAGGGTTCCACTATTTGAACCTGCCCCTAACAGTAGGTAGGCGCCAGAGTATCTAGGTCTTCCTATGCTCCAGCGTTCAAGCCTGTTTCCCTGCTCTCTGACTGACCTCCTGAGTACCGATCCGGCTATAGCTGGCTCTGCTTCTGGATCTCCCTTCGGCCTGATTTCTCCCACTGTATCTGACCTTTGGCTTGCTGACTCCAATTTGCCTTACCCTTTGATACCATGTTTGCCAGTACGGTTTGACCTCTACCTACACGACCACGTCTGTTCACCATCCACTCCGCTGACTCCGCTAACTTGGAGGGCCGCAACCTGTACGTCCCTTGCAGCAAACTCCAAACTCCCTTGCGGGGGTCCCTGGCAAAGACTGGGGGCGTGTTTAGACTTCGCACCTCCTACCTTAGCAAAGCAAATATCAGCAAGTGGCCTTCAGTACCTGTGACTCGTGACAAACTCTCAGTCTAAGAAGGAAATAGTACACAGACACATAAAATATAAATTTTATTGGTATGAATTAAAATCATAAAAAGCGAAATATAAAACAATGTAAGAGGAGGTGGATGGCTCAGGGGTAAATTATTGCTTCCAAAATTTCAAAAATTTCAGCATTAATTTTGATCCCCACTTTTCAGCCATACTATCGGCAATACTCATCAATCAACATTTCACATTATAGGCATCATATTACAACACAAGACTGTAGAAAATTTTCTTTAACACACTTTGATCTATTTCTAGGCATATGTGGCACGCACCCGATTGCATTTATTATAATAATTCTATCATGGACCTCTGTTACGAGATAACTAGCTGTTTTGAATAGCAGATCATGTATTTGCGCTGCTATTAATTCTACATCGCAACAATTCTAGTGTTGTATACTACTGATACTTTAGAGCAACTGTTGCATCAGCAACAATTTTGCTACATTTTATCTCAGCGCTTATTACACACTTAAGAACAGCTTTTTTATAAGGGGTTTATGCCTTACAAGTAAACCCGTGCATGATACTCATGCATTCTAGTCAAATCAAGCTACTTAAGGTCTCAAAAAGGTTTTTGTCATGCATTTGGGCCTAGCCCAGGCCTCCTCAGGGGAAGAGCGTTACTTCCCGACGCAATCGCTCTTTTTAATGTGTGTTCATGAGGTAAAATTACCTCACGAAAATGAGTTTGACCCCTCAACTCGTAAATTTAGCCTTTACTACCCCTCCCACAAGGGGAAGATGGAAGTTAACTGACTTCACTATTCTAATTTTTTTGTCAAATGATGTCAGTATACCAAATTTCAGGTCAATTGGATGACCCCTTTCTGAGAAAATAGTTTTTTCCACACACACACACACACTAACACACGTCGCTAGGCTTTTACTTTTATATATATTAGATAATGCTAAGAATTTAGTAGGTCAGTGTATAACTCCGCCTAGCAGGTGGCGCTGCAGCTTGTTTTGTTTTTTTTCCCACATAGACTAACACATGCCACTAGGCTTATATATATTAGATTCTTGTGAGTCCTAGATATAGGCATTGTGCCTATAATCATTGAAATTTTGAAAGTAATAATTTACCCCTGAGCCATCCACCTCCTCTTACATTGTTTTAGATTTATATATTACTTTTTATGGTTTTAAGTCATACCAATAAAATTTATATTTTATGTATCTGTGTATCATTCTCTTCTTAGACTGAGAGCTATATTATGGGTTTCAGAGTTAGCCTCTATCCTCAATTATCACTATTGATAGAGATCTCCCATTCAATATAGATGAGGTCTGCCTCTTGTAGTGAGTATCTTTTTTCTCTTCTTTTGTTAATGTATATTATATACTTCTGAGAGAGTACCCCATTGTAATAAATGCAGTATTCAGATGTTACTACTCTAAATTACTTACTAGGGTGTAAGGAGGTCAAACTACTACAACTAGTGAGTACATGGATATGGACTTGGTATTTTTCTCTTGTGCGGAGAGTTAATCTTTTATTCCTATAAATACACTAGTAGACTTCCGACAGCTAAACAATGTAGTTTCCTTTTTTGTTACCATCCTGGGAATCTGGAAAGGTTAAAGGTAAAATAATTTCCTCATTGATTATTAGTAAACCTACCTAACCTAACCTTCCCAACCTTTGAAAGGAATTATATTAAAGTTCTTAATATGATTTTGTCTTTAACATCTTCAAATAAAAGTTTTTAGAGGTTATAGCATTTAACTTACTAAGCATCATGGCATCTGGTAAAGTTACCAGAAATACTGTTATCCAACAGGAAATGTTCTTAAAAAATTTAAACAGAGGATCCATAAGTTCACTTGATACCATGTTAAGGTTCCATGGAGAAAATGGTTTGTGAAAGGTCTGATATATGTTGCTGCCATTATAGATCTTGTGTCTAAAGACTGAGAGGAAACATATTTCTTGGTGCCTACATGTTTTTTTTAACATATAACTTACAGGGTTGGTATTGTCCAATTACATTCTTACTGGTTTTTCAAGTATTTACCTATTGATGTCTAAATTGGCTAAATTGCTACAAATTGCTACAAATTGGAAGATAGATGATTCTGTGATCATCTTCCTTATATCAGGTCTTTCTAAATGTGCTCCACAGCCATATTATGACATAACCTGGATCTTCAAAAGATGTCTGACAGAAGATTGCCTGTGTTTTCTGCAGCAATCTTCGGTCTGGTTTCATTCAAGATTCAAAGTTTTCAATCTAAGACTAGAAGGTTATTATTCCACTTCAGTAAGATTTCAGCATGAAGCAGTCTCAAGATATTGCCAAAAATATGCTACAGTTGCCAAAGACTTAAGTAAATATTCAATCTAACTAATGAAGCTCCCCAGGAGCACTATAATATAATATACCAACTCCACGACACCAGGCTGATGAAAACTAATGTAAAACTTGATACATTAGTTACCTAAGCAGCCATTAATCCAAAATGCCTTTGTATGCATGCACAAGCATCAGAATGAATTAATAGCTGCTTTGGCCATTGATGCAGAAGACAAGCATTACATTTTTTTAAGTGAATATAATAACCTTTTTTTTTTGTGATGGAGTTGGTTTATTATATTGTAGTGGTGAGAGTGGTGTCGTGGAGCTTCTAAAGTATTTGTCCTGGTTCATTTGTTGGATTTTAGATTTTAATCTTGGCTCGCAGCAACAGTTTACACCTACCAGGAAGTACAAATTAATAAGGTCCCGTATTTTTAGAAGACAACTTATTTTATTATTATTATTGTGATATCAAGTAGGCAGTGTTACCTTCAAAGACTAAATTTCCAAGACTTTCATGGCTGAACAAATAGTAAGGAAGTATAACAAATATTATTTTTTGCTTTTATGAGTTTCCATGCCTTGAATATTGGTAGCAAAATTGTCACATGCCGGCCTCTTGGTCTCTCTACCGGAAGCCCAGTGCACTTAACTGATCGCCAATGACTGTTCCGTGCATTTCCGGGTGGCCGCCATCTTCCACTGCGGTTCTGCACATGCACAGACCTGATCTCTCTTATTGCCTTTGCCATTCGTTCATTCGCTCCTACTCCAACCTCCCACAAAGGCACCTCCTCCCAACTACCTGTGCCTGTCCTATTGGTCACCAACCTGATAGGAACTGGATGTGGATCCCTGCTGCTCTCACCTGTTGTCTGCAGGCTATTGCACCTCTCCACCATTCCAGTGGTATCTATCCTGCTGTTCGCAGGCTATTGCACCAACGAATCTCCACCATTCCAGTAGTATCTACTCTGCTGTCCGCAGGCAATTGCACCTCTCCACCATTGCAGTGATATCTAGCCTGCTGTCCACAGGCTACTGCACCTCTCCACCATTCCAGTGGTATTTACCTTGCTGTCCGCAGGCTATTGCATCAAGTATCTTTTGTTTGTCACTCACTCCTACCCTCCATTAGGTCTCGCCAAGTACACCCTAAGAGGACTGCGACCTGCCGAGCAGATGCAGCTAAGACCAAACCTTTTTGCGAAGGTCCCTGTCGAAAACCATCTGCTTCGTTAGATTCCGTTCCTCTGCGAGGAGTAGCATCAATCTTGGCAGATCAAGGATCTGATTATCCCAGAAACCGTGACAGAAATATTCATCTTTTAGGGATATATTATTAGCCCACCAATTATATTTGTTGAAATGATTTCACTTTTTATTTTTCTCAGTTCAGAATCCATCTCTGTTGCTGAAGAAAGGGTGGTTTGTGTTTTCTTGCTGAGGTGATGGAGCTTCTATTAGCCAGTCATCTAGGGAGGGAATTATGAGAATGCCTTCTTCCCTTAAATGTCCTTAAACCACGATTTTTATAAATGTTCCAGGTACCAAAGATTTCCTGTTAAGACTGTGAATCAAGAACATGAACATATACATCTTTCAGATTGATAGATGCAATAACTTTGTTACTTCTTCTGATGTTGATGCCATGTGAAATATTTTTAATGATGAACCATTTGAAAAAGGTTAATTATTAATATTAATTTATTGCCATTTATTTTCTGGTTTTGATACCAAGTCTGCTCATATTTTTTGGATGGTAACACGTTCTAGTACTTGTACATGAATACATTATAGAAGTTTGAAAATCTACCCTCTAGTTAAGGATATCTTCTGGCACTAGAATCCTGCGTGAACTTCTGGCATAAGAACCCTGTCTGAACATTCTTATTCTACTACATGCATAGGTCATTATAAAGGTAGTTTATTAACCATTGATAAAAATGCTAAAAAGAGATCCTTGTACAAGAGTGGACATATACTGTAGACTTTCCAACCAGCTCCACTCCCCTGTGGATGCCATAGAAATGGATCCAATGAATGTAATTTGGGATCTCATGTCAAACTCTGAATACTCCATGAGCAAAGCAGTGAGAAAAATGGCATTCCCAGCAGTGACAGCTCATTCAAATTGCATATAGACATATATGCAATTTGAATGAGAAGTTGTTACATTCCTCTAACCTTTCTAACTTATTCAGTAAGTTTATGAGCAAACCTACAATGCCTGCATGCTTATATGTGCTTTAGATGTTAGCAGGGATATATCTAGAGCTTTTTGTTCCCAATGCAAAATCTGTTAAACTGAGGTATGAAACTAATGAGTCAAACTGAAATTATTATAAATGGCACATACCTTTTGTATTCAAAGTCTACAGAATTATAGATTATAAATGTTTGAGGAAGCTTTTCAGTTATGTGGGATAAAATATAGTCTATTTTACAATGTTGACAGTTTGGCAATGGTAATGGACCTGGTGGATTCTCCCTGTTATTTCATTAACCAGTCCAAGAATTGATCAAATAGAGTCTTCATAGAACAGGATATAGTATAATAGTACAGTATATTATTACATCTTTAAATTTTAAGGGCCTGATTCTTGAAGGAAAGTAAGGCAAAAAATTTAGTACGTTTTCTTCTAGACAAAACCATGTTAGAATGCAAGGGGTGCAAATTAGTTTATTATTTTGCACATAAGTTAAATATTGTCTGTTTTTTCATGTAGCGCAAAAATGTTGATAGATCAACTTTAAATTTCAGTGTACAAATAAAGCTAAGACAAATCTGTCCCCACATTTCAAATTTACCTCCCCCTCCAATGTAACATGGTTATGCCAAGGTGAAATGTTACTCATTTATTTTTTTTTGCTTTACTTTCCTGAATGAATCAGGCCCTAAATTGCTAACAAAAAAGCCAACGTAGTTACAGTGATATGACTATGAATAATACAGTAAATATTTGCAATGTCAATAATATGACACATCTCTTACTCTTCAGATACACTGTTATGTATGAACATCCAATGCTTGGAAAATAATTACCCAACACACTACATAGCCCTATGACAATGTTCTTCTCACAGATGCTTTGGGGTGGAGATTGTTGGCTCTTCTATATTTTCAATACACAACTGAAAATTACAAAGTTTCTCTAGCATAGCTTGTGTCCCTACTGTGTTCGGCTGTAAATATTACATTGCATTCATTTATTTTTGCATAAATGCTAACTAATAACCATATATACTACTAGATTTAATTGTTGATGCCTTATCCAAAAAAGCAGAGGTGCTGGCTCCCTGCATAGCCACAACAAATGACAAATATCAGTGCTTGTTCACACTTACTTAGAGGTTGTTGTGTGTTGCAATATTTTTATTGCACGGGGATCTTGCACATGCAGATGCAAATACCTCCTACAAATGTACTTGGATGGTAAAAGACAAATCCATCCCATTGAAAGTATTCAGTAAGCCCTCTTTACCAACACCTTTTGAGCACCCTTAAAAATAAAGTCCTATTGAAGGGAACAGGAGGCTCTGTAGCTTCCAACAAACCAGAGAATGTTCCTGTAAATATGCCCACACCACTGCATAAATTTAATTAACATATATATTATTGAGGCAAGTTAATGTACCCAGTCCACATTTACGCCCCTATCCACTATCAGATAATGCAAAATGTAGCACTCTACAGACAGCATCATCGTTACACATAGGTCCGTGTCTAGATCCATTCGTGCAAAACTAGGAACATGACTTCACCAAAATGCACCCTCATAAATAAGGTAAAAGGCTATGAGGGTGCATTTAATTATGTTCAGAAATCACCTTTAATGCATTTGTACTTTTGAGCTTTATCGTTTTATTGTAAATGGATATATAATGGCAAAAAGTGTTTACAAATCTACAGTAATATACTTTAAAATGTAAATATCAGTCATATAAAACTAATTTGTATCATATGGTAAGTCACAAGTCTCAAGGGCTTCACCTTCTGCCCAGTTGTATACTCAAATTACAAACTTCTACCATCCAGGACCTCATAGTGTGTTATTTTCATAGCATCTTTTTCAGCTTTTTGTTCTAATACATTGCATATTGTTTATTCATTTCTCTAATTTGCAGAACATTTAATTTTTTCAGCTGACACATTGTAAATACATATGGTAACATTTTGTAGAGCTTTTTATATTTAGCAACCAAGAACAGCTTCCAAACTGGATTCATTAGTCTGATTTTTTTCTCAACATCTGCAGTAGAGTTTCAAGATTCTAGACAAATTAACTAATTGAACAAACTTGAAAATGTCACATTCCCCACCCACATAACCTAAAGAGAAAAATCAGTGTTGTGCTGTAGCTGCACCACATATTTTAACATTTTTTAAAGTGGTGTGGATATGAAAAACAGTGGCCCCAAATCACTGTCAAATTACTTCAGAGCACCTCATTCTTTGACCAGTTAGCACTTTATATGCTCCTCCTAACTAGTGCTGCATTTAAAATAATGACCAGCTTATAATACTGATATAATAAATTCCCAACATATCAGCATTATATACCATCCCCTATTTTCCCAAAAATAAGGTGATTTTTATGAGCTAATTCTGCAGTATATACATAAAACAATGACATACAAGTGAGACTAAATAAATTCAGACATGAAAACACAGAGTATGGAGGATTCTGCTCTTTTGAGATCTTACATTCTAATTGGGAGAGGGCACAGCTGAAACAAAAGGAGCAAATGAGGTTCAGAGTAGAGATTGGGATAGTTGTGAGGGTGCATTAGCATGAATAGTATTATCGAGGATAAGGCATACCCTAAAAAAAGAGATGGGATTTCAGAGAGCGTCTAAAGATTTGAAGGCAATGGGAAAGCCTGATTAGGCATGGTTGGGAATTACATAACTGGGGAGCAGCAAGTTAGAAGATTTGTAGGTGGGAGTGAGACCTGGTTAGAAGAGTTGAGGCAAGGCACTGGGTAAAGGTAGATCTAAGTGGGTGGGAGGGAGAGTATTTTGTTATGAGATTTGAGATGTATGCAGGGGTGATGTTGTTGAGGGCTTTGTAGATAAGGGTGAGTAATTTGAATTGGATTATGAAGGATGAAGAGAGCCAGTGCAGGGATTAGCAAAGTGGTGCAGCAGATGTGAAATGGTGAGACAGAAAGATCAGTCTTGCAGCAACATTTAGGATGGATTGAAGTGTAGATATATGGGTGTTGGAAATGCCAGATAGCAGGAGGTTGCAATAGTCAAGACAGGAGATGATGAGAGAATGGATAAGAGTTTTGGTAGCATGTTGGGTAAGACTGGGGCATATTCTGGCAATGTTTGTAAGGTGGAGTCGACAGGACTGGGAGAGAGTCTGGATGTGAGGAATAAAGCAGAGGGCAGAGTTAAGTGGGACACCAAGGCAGCAGGCTTGGGAGACTGAGGAAATTGTGGTGTTACTGTCAGTGAGGGAGATTTGAGAGAAGTGGTGATTCTGGTAGGAGGGAAGATAATAAGATCTGTGTTGGACATGTTGATCTTTAGGTAGCATTGGAACATCCATGTGGAGACAGCAGAAAGACAGTTGGTAAAACAAGATAATACAGGAGAAGAGAGGTCAGTGAAGTGATATAGCTTTGGGTATCATCAGTGTAGAGGTGTAATGGAGGCTGATTGAGCAAATTAGTGCACCAAGAGAAGAGGTTTAGAATGAAAAAATTTGAAGACCAAGAACAGAGCCTTGTGGGACCCCAACAGATAGTGGGAGTGGAGGGGAGGATGTGCCAGAGGTAGAAACACTAAATGAGCAGGTACATCAACAATAAAACTATGAATATATGAATCTGTGGTTCTTCAAAGCTGGGCAAAGTTTGAACCAGAATGCAATTTATTTCTAGCACACAATTCACATCTCAATATATGCCTTAGTATCTCTTCTATATCTACGCCACCAAACTGTTCAAGAAAGTTACTGGAAAAACTTATGAAAACCCAGGTGATCGGACAGTTTTAAGTCATGTATTTCTTTTAATTTAAGTAGTTGATCAGATGGAGTCTCTGTTTTGGTTTGTTGAATTTGATATGATAGATCTGGATTGATTAGCATATGGAATGGTAAGGATTTCAGATTAATCTTGATGTTCAGGCAAAAACTACCAGTGGAAGTCTTTAGAGCGATGATCTAAAGACCGACAACACATACCCTGACATGAGGATTCTGAAGCTGTCATGACTGACAGACTGCTCATACCAACTGCTTCAAAAACAGATTTGAAAGAATTCTGATGAATAAGGATCCCAGCCGCCTACAATGACGTCACTTTCAAGGCAACGCAAGTAATTGTGCTGTTAAGATGCTAATTTAAGGGGGTGCTGGCTGTACAATGTACAAGGCTTTGTAAAGCACATTGTACAGCCGACGCCTCCTTAAATTAGCACCTTACCAGCACAAAGCAGTCGGTATGAGCAGTCTGTCAGTGATGACATCTTTAGATCGTTGCAATAATGTACCCAACCCAAAACTATCAACTTTATGGTCATTGTAATTTCTATTTTATAGGTGATGTTAAAGATGAATCGTGAGATAATCAAGGACCATCTAGGTTGCCTATAATTCAGTCTTTTAGTTGATTTAATATATTCTAATTTTTATGACCAATATGTATTATGATAGGATGTTGAGCACCTTCTAATCAATGGTGCCAATTTACAAATACCCATTTGACTGCTAGCAGTTCTCGGTCACCTATGTTGTAATTGGGTTTTCTGTAAAATTTGTCGAAGTAAAAAAATTGGATGAAGTGAACCATATTGATTAATATTGTTTTATCATGCGATTGCGATCAGTACGCCACATGTAATGTTATTTATATTTAAATATAATAATGTTAAAAGCACTTTATTGAGATCTAAGGTTCAGGATACAGGAAACATATCATGTTTGATATCATTCTAATCCCCTATTTATCCTCAGAGATCCGTTTTTATCGGCTAAGAGATCGCACCTTGTGTATGGGAGTTATGGAGTATAGGGAATTAATGATCAGAATGGTATTGTGTGTGCAGAGTAAATAGACCAGTTTGAACAAGCTTTCGGTGGGAAGATTAGTATGCATCTGTTGAAGACCTGACCCCCACCCTTGGAGGGCATTGTTTGAACTGACCTATGAACTGCATTATACTGGACTGTCCTGAAGCCTGAACCTATGGAAACATGCCAAATCATCATTATTGTTTTCAATGTAACACCAACTGTATATAGGCAGGATCTCTGGGACCAACAGACAGTCTTTTTGACCACTGACTTCAGGATTGAATGACTGTATGCTGGAATCCTGGGCGCCTGCGTATGTATCGGCTGTACTTATTTTATTGAATTGTATCCTGCTACTTTTTGCTATTAAATCTGATGTGCGTTGGAACCCCACAAATCACAGCGGACAATGATTATTGGTAAGCGATGAAATAACTTTAATAATTTGAATGCATTTTACATCAAAAACACAAGCTTAAAATGTGTCCAAAAAAAGTTGCATTTATGTGTGTATGCAGAGGTATACATATCTAAGAGGTGTACCTATCTTTAGATACATGTGACTCAGCATACTATGTTAAATGTGTATCATCATACAGTAGAGATGCCAGACATCAACATCAAGGTGATGATGATAATTGGTACAATGCCCTCTTCCCCTGCAAAACTGCTACCATTTCTCATAGCTCATAGCATAGGCTAAAAGTATGAATTTAAGAGCATGGGGTCCCCCAAAAAAGCCGCTACCTGCACTCTCTTTTCTTTGCACCAGAATATTGAGAGATAACACCACCAGAATACAATTTGAGGGTATCAATCTCCACATTAAAAGGTTGCATAATTTCAGGGTGACATAAAGCTGGAGCTGAGATAAACAGTAGTTTAAGTATCTGCATCTGAAGGCCAATCCTTAGTATGAGCACCCTTTATAGTCAAATCAATAATAGGTACAATTAACAAAGAGTAATTGGTGAACTGAAAAAACCTCTGGATTTATTTTGCGCTTTGGGTTGAGCCCAGTCTAGTACAGCATGAAACTTTCTTGGATTGATTTGAATCCCTGGTTTGGTAATTATGCATTCCAGAATTTGAACTTCAGTAGTTTAAAAATAAATTTCTTCAGCATAAGACTCTTCTTGGATGACACTGATGTGGTTACAATGTTCATCCAAGAGAGGAGAATGTCAATATATCAAGATACAGGTATTCACATAGCGCTATAAATTGTCTGAAAATATAACTAACAAAATTCTGTAAAAATGTGGACTATTACAGAGACCAAAAAGCAAGGCTATATAACCATTGGGGGAATTAAATTCTGAGCGATGTGCTACAGAATGCCTGAAGAACAGTCACGTGGGCACTCCGCTGTGAAGCAGCATTACACATCTTTCCTCGCACCCCACAGAGGTGTGCAGGAAAATCCACAATGTTGGGGTAACATTGTGCCTGGAAATGCACATAGCTGAACATTCAGGGACTGGGAAAAGATGGGGATTACTGTGTTCGAAGGTCCACCAAGACTCTATGATGTTTCACATGCTTAAATGCACCGGATAAGCAGTAACCATTTTAAAATATTGATTACTATGGAATAAATGGATAGGGGTTTTGCACTTGAGCTTATTACACATACATTGCCACAAAACTTTACAATAATGCTGTTAACTCCAGCTCATAAAATCCATGATAAATATTCTGAAAAAAATCAAGAAATAATAATTAAAACCATTCGTTGTATTAGTCTGTGTACTGAACAATAAAATGATTTCCATGCTCAGAGAAGTTTGCAGTTTGACCTGATGCTGGATTTAATTTTCTTATTTGTGAAGGTTAATGTCTGGATTTTCTTGTCCTACAATAGACCATGGAAAGCAGCATTTGTTATTTATTGAGGTATGGAAAAGTTATGCAATTAAGTGAACATTCAAGTACAGCTTGTCCAAATGTAAAAGATAAGTTATGAAAAAATAATGAAGTGATAATAGACACTCTGCAAACCTGGATGTCCAAATGAGTAATGCAGTGTGTAGGATAATCACGAATAAAGCATTTGGGTCTGCACCATATTTGTAATCAGAATGGGAGGGGAGGGTCTTTTTCTTTTTTAATTCTTCATTTTATTGAAAGAGACAATAATGCAGAATTTTCCTTAGCTGCTGTACAGTCACTGGGTTAGTTTTTAACCCACTGCCTGTACAGCAGCTAAGTATAACACAATTCCATTGATTTATGCTAGACGTTTAAAGCTGGATACCAATTGCCAAGAGAACTTACAAATATTTAATGTATAGTAAAAGCAAGTACATATTGTAGTTTCTTATCCTTTTATGTAGGGTAAATGTCTCACATGGGTGGTTTTAATTAGAAAAATGAAGGGAACAATTACATAGAGTCTACAGGGCTCATTTACTAATATTGTATTAAAATGAGGGTTGATGGTTTAGTGCACAATTTGTGCTAAACCAAGGCAACCAGTCAGACAGTTTTCACCATGTAACTTGTACTAGGCAGATAAAAACTAATTGCTGATGGATAACTTTGGGTCAGTAAAAGTGGGTCACTTAAATGCAACGTCCAAAAATAAATCCTAAGATGCTGGGTGGATAACAGGTGTGACATACAATGCCCTGATTTCCAAATTAGCATTTCAGGAGATTTGCTATCACAATCAATATTAGTTCCAGCTAAGGATCGAACACTACATCGCCGGGCCCCATAGCAAATTTGTAGGGGCCCCCTGTTCTACTTTTCTGAGCATATGCTGGAGTCATCATAGGTGCACTGAAGCTTCACTGTGCTTGAAGCAGTGATAATGGTGTGAGCAGCCAGTGGCGGAACTAATGCCATTGCACGGTGTGCAGTGACTATGGACCTCATCATTGGAACTACAATCTTTGCAGGTAGCGTATTCAGTGCAGGCGGTGTAGAAGTGTAGCGTACACACAAAAATAAGCATATACGTGTATATACATTTTAGATTCATGCAAATCAGCATATACACGTAATTTAATGTGAATGCTTAAAGCATGATGATGCAATACTAAGCATGCTCAGCTGCCAGCATGCTCATGTTTAAGTGAGAGCATGCTCTGGCAACCAAGTATCAGATGCTACCAACTCAATTAGCATTTTTTACACTAACTAAACAGTCATACCCCCAACTTAGCATGAGCCCCATAGTGCTTACTGTGTTGATCCACAGAATAGAAGAAGTGATGATAGACAAACATTCACCTCCTCCGTATTCAAATATTAGAACATTTGATTGGATGAAAACTATATTCCCAGACATGCTTTAGCCTTGAATGTGAACAAACATTAGAATTTGCTTTAATAATGTTTGCTATGGGCTTAGATGTAGAGCTGATGCAATCTACAAGCTTAAATAATAATCACATATTGTCATTGGATGGAGTAATACTGCCATCAGGGCTGGCTGGGCTGGGGGGCTGGTTTGCATCTCCCTCCCAGGCTGGTCCCATAGTGGGCTAACTTGGTCTGGGCCACCTGCATATTTTTTTCCTTTAAAATGTTCCTAATAAGCTGCTGAGTCGAGTCTTTCTCCCGGGCTAAAATTTGCCCGCCCTCAGAGTTAAGTAAACAATATATCTGTTTTAATTATACTTTTGTGTCTGTTATTGTTCCTTCTCTGTTTCAATATTTCATGATTGTAAAGCCAAACGTGAGTTTAAGTGAAACTGAAAACAGTCATTTAAAACATCTTATTTTTTTTTTTCTCTTTACTCCCTTAGACTCTCAGCACCACTCCCAACTAAATAACATACTTACTATCCCCTCTTGCATGTCCCCATATCCTATGGTTACCAACAGTCCTGTGGTTCACAAGAGGTGCCAGCACACCAGGAAACAACTTTATGAGAAATCATTTTAGTTGTCAAACGCATTTGTATAGTACAATATGTAAAAGAATCTTAAAATAAAGCATAAGATAAATAGATTAGAAAAACAAGTTATATAATAGAGGATACATCAGTGACAGGATGGACCACCTATGCCACACTGTCTGTTGTTCCTGGGAACCGGCTGGGCTTACTTTGTCACCGTTCCCTTTCGTTATCCCAAATACGCCCTCAAAGCAGTAAGAGGAGCTTACAAATGCTGCCACCACCGGGTTTCTTCTGGGTACCTGACGCTGCTAGTATACCCCGTGTACCTGGACTGGTACCTCTGACCCCTTCCTATGGATCAGAGTTGTTGTGGATGGATCTCCCCTGGCCTATCACACTGGCCAGAGCTGCTGGGTAGCGGGCAGCGCAGTGGTACCGGAAAGCTGGGTCCAAACCTTAGAATATACGGGAATGGATTAGAGTTGGGTCTAATCTGTAGGTCACAGGGATAGAGAAGTTTCCAAGCAGGTCTTTGAAACAAGTAATGTTTATTTGCTCACACTGGTTGAAGGTACCAGTGAGCAGGTCAGATGAAACAAGAAGAACAACTTTCAATACAAAACAGTGATTTTTTATACAGTTTTGGACACATCCTCACGGGGTAAGCCAGCCCCCTGAGGTCTGAGTTATTTTTAGTATCAGGATGCAATATGTTTACCCAATATTTACACTTATCTGTGATATCTTAAAACTTGCTGTGATTTCCTGCATCTTATTTTAGACACAGAGGAGATCTAACAGCAAGTCTAACTAAACCTTCCTGTGCCTCCAGGTGTGTTTGGACATCACACATCAAAAGGTCTAATTAACATGAGATTAACATGGGTCCTTTCTTCCGACAGTTGCAGAATACACATTCCCTTCACTTGTGAATTTCTAAAGAAAAGTTACAAAACCCCAAACAAGTCATTTCCCTACACCAAAATACACAAAAGACTTCCTCAACAATTGCTTATTGTATCAGATATATATAACTCAGAAATAATGCATTTCCTCTAGCAAACTTAAAATTAATTTCCTCCCCTGGTCTCAGAAATAAAGATATTTCCTTTACCAAAATACATACAATATCAAAAATAAGTACATTTGCAATTATATATATAAGCGCCCTGCGCTATTTACTTTAAATAAATTTATACCATAACTTATTTTATAAGTGATCCAGTCACAACATCTAAATGGTAAGTAACTAATCAAGTTAATAATACACACTCAGTGAGTGAAAAGGAGATTCGTGGGTTCTATATGGGGAAAAGTTGCTGTGAAGCCTTGGGCAAAAGCCAAAAATTCAATGGTGCACAACCTATTGATACATGTCATGTTCATCACCAAGAGACATCTCACAAAGTCTTGCCCTTGTTCATTGGTCCCAAACAATATCCCAGTTAAATAACACTTACCCCTTGGGATAAAAAAAACTGTCTGTAAATCATTGCACTGGTATTATTCATTTTAACATTCAAATACTAATTTCTAATAAGACAAATTAGCAAACATATACTCACAGATATCTGTCTCCTACAGCTCTGCCTGAAAGCCTCCCAATCCGGTTATAAAAACTTGTAGTGTGCTGATATAGGAACAACTCGTCAGTTCACTATCAATCTTTAGTATTAGAAAGACCAGAAATGTGCTGCCTATTCTAGATATCCTGTATTTTTTCTTGCCATCATTATAGCTCAGATCTACCACTACTAACCAGGACTTACATATTACTCTTCCATAGTTAATTTACTTAGATTGACCTCACTAACTGTATATTAAGCTATAATAATACCTAATGCCTGCAGTTTTTACAAAAACTGTTACATCTAATATATGCCTGATTTGCCCTTTAAAATCATGTTAATTAACCATTACCATACCCTCTCAGACATTTTCTGATCCGTTCATTGGGCCACTTACCATTATGTCCTGCACATTTCATCTAACTTATCTACTGTCTTGTTCCATGAGACAAATGTATCCCACTTTTGAAAAATGCCCTAAACTCCATGATGAAGTACTCCCATTCCAGTCCAGGATCATGTGGAAGATATTCTGGACTCTCAATGTGCCAATGATGTTCATTACTAATTAATCAAATGGAAAAAGAACATGTAGCAGTTGAGTCTTTTCTGGCATGCAGAGATAGATACAGCATCTAAGTCTGATCAGAGGTAATTACAACAACCATTATTTGTATAACTCTTAGGATAACTAAGTGGATCCCTTTGCATAATCAAACTATGTGGGAATTATTGTCCATGCCTGAGGGAAAGGTAAATTTCTAGTCACATAGAAGTAATTTCAGAATAGATTGAGAGTAGTCTATGACATTATTTGTTTTTGTTACATAATTGTACCATAGCACCAGTGTCCATACCTGATTACTACCTGGTGCCTGAGATGAAACTTTACTACTTTCATCATTATCATCATCAAGCAAGCTACCAGTAGTAGAGCCTAAATTGAACCTCCTTCACCATTTCTCTTGAGAATGTAAGCTCTTCTGAAACTTACAGGAGAGCTCCAAATTTCAGACTGAGGCCTAATTATTCTGGATCTGGACAACAAAAGTTGGGAATTGTTATCTCCTAACTCCAAGGAGACCCACAAACATGGACTTTTTCAGTCCTAACCATCCGGAACTACTCTCTGTAAATGCCTTTTTAGAAGCCCTCAGTTTATCATACAATAACAGGGTAGCCTCTGCTGAAAGTCATCTGTGATCTCTTAAACAAGGCCAAAGGATGATGGAGGAATACTGCGCTGAATTCAGATGCTGGTCCACACAGTCAGTGAAATGATCCAGCTCTGCATGTGAATTCCATTTAGGACTTTTAGAACAGATTAAAGTCTCCCTAGTCCAGTACCCCATTTCTGATACTTTGGAAAAATTAATGCAATTAGTTATAAAGTTCAACAAACACTTTAAACCAGGGGTGTCCAACCTTTTAGCTTCCCTGGGCCACATTGGAAGACGACGAGTTGGTTTGGGCCGCACATAAAATACACTAACCATAACGATAGCTGATCATCGAAAAAACCATAGAAAACATAGTTAACATATTAAACTTACTTGGAAATGAAGTTAGTAAGAGTTAGGAAACCTGTTGCAGAATCATGATTAAAGCAGTAGTCCCATTACCAGCTACAATTTAACTTACCTGCATCTGTCCCTTAGTGGGGTTCGAAATGCCAAAAACTTTTTTTTCCTCTCTTTCTGCACCCATGAATCATTTTTTTTATTGACCAGTTTGAAATGGTCACCGATATAGGTAGCATCAGGAGGACTAATAGAAATCTACAGAGATTTAAAGATAGGGTGGTGGGAAAAATGGCTCATGGAGCAGCCTCCGATGAGGGTAACAGTGGGTGATATTTTCACCCTACTCAGCACTGCACATTTAAAATTGTTTACATTTTAAACATACAATCATCTCTTAATATTTATATTAGATACATACAGAGAACACAGCTAGTTCATAATTGCATGGTGCAGAAAGTCCAAATTCAGAGTAACAACAATAAGATAATGGATAATCTTTCACTGCTGCTGATAGTTCGCGCGGGTGACTCCCCTGTGCTGCGCTAAGCAATGGATGTCGTGTGTGATGACGTCACCCCCGACATTCACTGTGAGCGCCACACGGAGGGGGAGACCAGGGAGGGAGCCGGAGCGCCAGCTGACGTGACCGCAAGGTAAGTATTTTCTTTTTTTTTTTTCTCCAGGATTTTTTTTTTTCAGTGCTGCCCCCTTGCCACAACCAAAACTCCTGCTGGGCCACATTTACAGGCATGCTGGGCCGCGGGTTGGACAACCATGCTTTAAACAAAGGAAAATGTTGAATAAGTCATCTTTTCTTATCCATCTCCTACATCTCCCCCTGTCATGGCTGAATCGGTAAAGCCCATGCAGATTGTGACTTACATACTTTCTCGTGAGAAGAAGTCCAGGAGATTATCTTTGGGACTCCACTTATACATTTATTTATTGGGAGGCTGCACTCAGAGCACTTATCTTAAGTCGACCATGGTTAATTTATGATAATCCTCTTATCGACTATACTAATGGTGAAATTATTAATTGGGGGTGTACTTGTGCTACTTTTATTTGTACAGATTCTCCAGACTGTTCCACAAATTCTTCCCTGTCCATACCATGAATTCAGTGATGTTTTCTCAAAAAAGCAGCTGATACACTACACCTGCATTGGAGCTACCGCTGATCTATAAAATTAGTTCCGGGGGCCAGACTCTCTAAAGGGAGACTTTAAAAAAGATTGAAGTGGCCCAGGGCATTATAGGAGTGTGTTCTTTTCGAGTTTGGTTTCATGGATTTGGTCCATTCTAGATGCCCATCAATGTTGTGAGGTAGAAGTTACCTAAAGTCTTTTCACTGTTCTCTAGTTGCTGCATATGAATGAAGCACAATATTTTTGCTTTTCAATATTGCAGAGCATATCAACTAGAATTTTTTCAGTCCTATCTGATTTTACACACCCCTGTAGTCCTGAGGACACCTCTGTATCTATTATATAGGAACTCATCTATGTAGGAGCCCTTTGAGCTTCTTGTCCTTTTGTATATTATGGTCTAAAGTTATCTGACTGTGACCTCCAGTGATTCACTGTCTATTTTACTTGAATCATTCAATCTATTACGTTTAATTATCTGGAGCCTTTTTTGTCTCACATTTCGATTTTCTCCATGTGACATTTTTTAATAAGTTTGTATATTTGCAATAAATATGCTATAATTATGTAAATTCATTGCAAATTTTGTAACTTGTTCAGCCAGTCTAAATAGGTAAACACTGTAGTATAACTATATCCAAGTTATTATACAGATAAGGACAGTTTCAATATAATCCACCTAACTAGTACTAAACGATTCCTGGAATCCCAAAAAATATATACAGATGTAAGTAGTGTCCATCTGCTCATTTATCAATACATTAAGATTTTATTAGATACATGATATTTTTATTGAGGAGCAACAACTTTGTGATGTCAACTTAGCCACCAAGACAAACTATAATTCCAACTGGCAACTGATAAATCGAAGAATTCACACCATTGAGCAACTTCTTTGAACCATCTACTTGGTCTTAAAAGACTAAAGAGAACATTTACTATTTGGATCAAGAACTAGGGGGTACAAGTAAATCATATCCTGGACTAGCATGTACAAAAACCATTTATTCAAAGGCTTATTATCTAATAGAGACCCTTTGAGAACATATTATAACAACGAATCAGGATCCCCATTGATTCCAAGACTATTTATACCTATGAATTAACCATTTTCCCCCGATTCTAATGGAATTATGAACAACACTTGTACAATGTTTTACATTTTTAAATGTTTTAAAGTTTATTATACTTTTTGATGAACACAATTTATTTATACTGTATATCCTTACCATTCACTAATTTCAATACATACTACTATATAGAGTTAATATGCCTAGGCTACTGTATCTATTTGTTTTATGCACAACATGAGCATTATAGTTTTACCTATCCACTAGTGTTAACCCAGCTCCGATACCTTTATTGCAATCTAACTATAACTATTGACAGATTTACAACCACTCCAAAGACAGCCATTATCTTTGTTTACATATGAAGTGCATAATTTGCTTTTTAATGAAGGTAGACTTTATCATTTGTCATGTCCTGAAACCAAGGCTTGAAAGACTATATCCAGGAGAACCTCAGTAAAGGCTTCATAAGGCCTTCCAAGTTACCTGCTGGAGCACGTTTTTTTTTGTTATTGAAAAAGATGGGATCTTTGACCCTGTATTGATTTTAGGGAACTAAATAAAATTACCATCAAGAGTACTTACCCATTACCATTGATCTCAGTATTATTTGATCAGCTTAAGGAAGCTACAATGTTTTTTTCTAAAATAGACCTCCATGGGGGCTTATAATTGAATTTGGAATAAAGATGGAGATGATGAAATGGAATACCATATTCAATACTCAATCAGGACATTATGAATATCTTGTGATGCCCTTTGGTCTTTGCAAAGCTCCTGTAGTTTTTTGAGAATTAAACAATGTTGTGTTCTGTAACTTCCTGGGTAAATTTGTTATGTATCTGGATAATATATTAGTTTATTCCCCATCTCTAGAATTTCATCTGCTTTATGTCAAGAAAGTTCTTCTGAAACTTCTGCAAATTTGAAGTTGCCAAGGTTGCCTTTCTTGGATACATTATCTTATCTGAAGGTTTTCTATGGATCCCAGTAAATTCAGGCCATTCTAGATTGGGTTCAACTCACCAACCTAAAAGCCATCCAAAGGTTCCTAGGATTTGACAGTTCTTAGAGGAGGTTTATTCTCCCACTTTCAATCTTGGTTGCACCAATTACTGCCCTGATCAAAATGGGTGCTGACACAGTGGTTTGATTTTCTCAAGCCGGGAACCTTTATCTGCCTTGAAAAAAACCTTTATCTCTGCTCCATTGCTTCCTCATCCCAATCCACAATTATCTTTCATCATCAAGGTAGATTCTTCTAATATTGGTGCTGGAGCCATCCTCTCTGAAGTGGATCCAACAGATAAGATTCATTCATAAGATAACATTCCTGTGCCTTCCTTTCCCGCAAGTTATCTTCAGCAAAATTATGATGCCGATAATCATAAACTCCTTGCCATTAAGTGTTCCTTTGAGGACAGGAGACATTGGTTAGAAGGGGCCAACTATATCATTACTGCTTTTACTGACTACAAAAATCTATTATATATTGAGTACGCTAAAAGATTAAACTCCAGACACAATGGGCATTGTTCTTCACTCTGTTTAATTTTACTAATGCTGTCAGACCTCGCTCAAAAAAATCAAATTAGATATCTCAATGTTTTCATTGTAGGTCAGATCCTAGTATTAAGAATTTTTCCATAATTCCTGCTTCAGGAATTTTAGCTAGTGTCACAAAAGTTCTTTCTACTCAATTGTCGCAGGTTCAACAGCTTGGACGCTCTATTTAGTGATTGCAGTCACATGACTGCAATCACCAATTACTATGGGGGAGCTCGCACCCAATGCAGCATTTTGATTGGTACTTATTAGTTTAAATGGCAGGGAGGGCTTAGCCTGCTTCATTTGTGAAGCCTGCTGTGTTGCTGAAACCCAATATTCTGATGTATTACCTGTTGCCTGACCCTGCTTGTTCCTGGATATTCCTTGTCTGCTGCCCATCTAGACCATTGGCTTTGTTTTGGAACCTTCCTAGCTCACCGACTGCCCTCACCTTCTGGCTTTGCCTTGTGTGACAAGGGGAGTGGTTTGCGACAGACTTCTAAGAGAGAAGTTAGGTATTTAGCTGGCAATCTGTAGAGCAAGACTGGAAACAGTGTGACACATTCATACAGTAGTGCACTTAGATAAAGAGAAACAGGTGGAGGACATATGTGTGACAAAATAATAGTAAACAGTCTGATTTAATTTGTTTTGAAATGATTTAAAAGTCTTTTTTTCCACAGCTATCAGCAACCTGACAGGGTTGGTCTGTACTGAGGCCGCTTTAAAAACTTCTCATATGGCGGTTGCCATTTTCAAAGTAACCGATCAGTTTGCAAGCATTCAAATTTCAAATTTCCAACCAGGATTTTCTCCAAAATTGCAGATGTTGTTACAAGGATTTAATTGATCAGGATACTTTATATAAGGAATGTAAATGATTGCTTGCTCTGATGCCTACGTATGTAGTTAAGGGTCTGATTCATTAAGAAAAGGAAAGCAAAAAAGGAGTACATTTGCACCTTGGTAAAATCATGTTGCATTGGAGGGAGGAAGTAAATTTAAAATGCGGGGACAAATTTATAGTTAGGGCAAGGTAGGGGATGCCCTAGAACAGCTTTAAATTTCAGTGTAAAAATAAAGCTATCAAGTATTTGTGTGCTACCTAAAAAAGTAGCCAGTATTTTCCTCACATGCAAAATAATAACCTTATTTGCTCTGCTTACATTGTAACATGGTTTGTCAGATCCCACCACAAAGCTGTTGGGCCTGTTGGAAAATCCCTGCACAGTCCCAACTCTGTCAAACTCGACAGGGGTCTGGATGCAGACGGTCTGTCGAGGGAACAAAGGTCTTAAGCAATGGGATGTTTTAACTTGAGAGGCTTTGAGACGCAACCTGGAATTCTGCAGAGCATTTTGCACATTGTTCTCAACTTGTGGTCTTTGAACTTGGTGATGGGAATAATGGTGTAGGTGCGCCTGGACAGAAAGCAATGAGCAAGAGAGGGAAATGAATCTCTCGCAGTATTTCTAAAATCGAGGAGCGCCATAAACACGTCAGAACAATCTCTATAACATTTGTCCAGCAGGTGCTTTGTAGAACATACTTTCCTTTTTGCTAATCCGTTGGACTGTGGATAATGAGTACTGCTGGTGACATGGGAGATATGCCATTCTTTGGTGAAAGTCTGGAGCTCACCACTCATAAACGGCACAGCATTGTCAGTAAGTAGCGTGCATGGTATGTAATGTGCAGAACAGTGTCTTTTCATTTTGTGGATATGTGCACTTGTCAGTTTGGGAAGATAATCTATCTCGAACCAACTTGAATACGAATCCACTAACACTAGGTGCTCTTTCCCCTCCAGTAAAAAAGAGATCTGCAGCAGCAATTTGTTGCTATAGGCAACATCTCCACTTTTTCAAACCCGCAGTTTAGTAAATCTAGCCCTGAATCTCAAATTTGGTATTGTGCATTTTTTTCAAACGCAGTGATGTCTGTGTTAAACATACGTCTTTAATAGTATAAACTGCTCTGTGAAGCTCATCTTTAAACACAGCAATTATAAGATGCCACATTTTCCATTACATGATTGAAGGAGATGGTGGTGCCATGATAAATGTCAGTGAATTAGCAGTTAAATTGTTAAACCTGATGTCAGCACTATGACTAACACTAAGCACAAAAAGTTGACAAGTAACTAGGTTAGCTATGTTACTATTGCTTACGCAAAGTACAATAATAATAATTAATATGATACACTAGCTTACATCTATATATTGAGTGGAGTGGATAGTATAGCTACTATTGCATGTGAGTGCCCCCTTTAACTAAATACATATTTATATTAAAAAAAAAATTGCTGCCTTCTGTTGTTTTCAGACATGTCTATATGATCAGTGTTGTTTATTTTCAGTGCCCTGGGATATGACAACACTCTGCTGTGCTCTCTCCAGAAACGGACTTTCTGCCCTATCCCAAGAATAAAAAACAACCAACTCTAGAGAAAAATAGCAATGGAGTTAGTCAAAGTTGTAGCAAGGCATGTACACAATAATAAGTTAAAGGTGTTTGATGGTGTTATATTTTATACCCAATCCCTAGTGCCACATTTTAGGTCCATCTCAGGCCATATAATATACTGGTGCTATAGAAATAAAGTATAATTTGCATTTACTTAGCCTCAGATAGGCAGCTGTAAAATATGAGATGTGAGTGAAGGAGGTTTAATAGTGGTCTATATAAAAGAAGAGCTCACTTTGTTCCCCTCAGTTGGGAAGCACTAAATGCAAAATTAACTGATTGGGCTACTTAAAGGTATAGAAAACTTTACAAGTTAATATACAGTTCTAATATAAGAGGGAGTGATATTGCTCAGTTAAAACATGTCACCAGTAATTATGCTCACCATGTGAATATACTCTATGTAGCAGTATATAGCCTTATGTGGTATGCACGTTTACCAATAAATTATGTCTACAGAAAATTAGAAGTCTGTGATTAGTTGTAGTTGTGAGGCTTGGAATGACCCCTGGTCAGGTTCACAGAGACCCTTTGGTCAGGGGAATTTTTATTATTTACCCACCCCCACATTCAGTAGTTTTCCAATTATGTCAATCTTTATTTCTGGTTTCCCACTGAGTTAATTGTAAGCTCAAGCTGTCATTATTATGCCTTTATGCAGGGCTGGGAAACATGCTTTTGAAATAAAATTAGAATTTGCATTTATTTGACAGCTTTGGAATTTGTTAAATATTTTAGACTGCTAGGCAATAATCTTTAATTAGGATATGACCACCACAGCAAACCTATGCATAATATACAGTATACTAAGTGTGACAAAATGTAGTATATCTAATGACTGATTGTTATTTTCTGTTGAATTTATGTATAACACTGTGAATAATTTATGTAACCTTGCAAAGTGTATTTTGTTAACTGACCTGAGTTTGACCTAGGCAAGTGTCAATGGTCTTTTGAAAGTAGCCAGTCCCAGAGACAGAAAAGATCTCTAAGTAGTTTGTATATGCAGAGGAGTTAGACTTAGCCAGGCCAAACGAGCAGAGGTGAAGGATTCCGGTCTTGTGAAAATGCAAGGTATCAGGACATCCATAATTTACTTTGAAACCCTGTGTCATTTTGGGCATCCATCTTACTTAGGTGAAAATAAAATTCCTAAAAATCCCTGGTATCAGTAGTACAGTGTTAACTTCTTTGAGGGAGTCTATGAAGACTGAAATGTCCCATACTTCTCAACTGTGTTCCCTCACACATCAGGTCTTAAGTAGTGAGTAGTAACTCTGATTTCATTTTATTTTCTGAAACTCATTTGTGCAACATTTTGTATGTCTTGTTATTCATTTCTGTAAATAAGCCCTGGAAATATATTTCAGATTAAACATATTTAATCTACCGTATTTCTCCGCGATTCTTTTTGAACTTACAAAGGCCAGGGTGGCTCATGCAACATGTGTATGTGATTTAAGTGTAAAACATTAACAAGTGGTTCTGGTGAACATAAGGGCACCATAATAAATCCTTTGTGGTGGCAGAAAAAGTGTATTCATTGTTAAGTAACTAAGGTAACACCAGTCACGGACAGCTGTTCAGATTGCTGTATCTGGGACAGGCGAGACGTTCATGACACTAAGTATTATCTATATAACGTTCTCAGATAACTTTCTGTATCTGATAGCCTTTACAAACACCCTGGGATCCTTCAATTCCCCAATGTTTTTTGCTTTCTTTTCTGTTAAATTTATCATCGCCCTACTCGTTTCACATTTTCTTTGGGTCTTAAGATTGACTTTAACTCAGAATGAATAGCATGCTATACTAGATTCCCAGCCTACTTCTCCTGCCAAATAACTGATCTTACTTTTTATGATAAATTGTAATACATTCATCTGTGAAATTTCATATGTATATCTGTGCAGGCAAAGGGTCACATAAATATTCCAGATTACTTATATATGTATTGTAAATACTTGCATACAAAACCTGAGTTTGAACAGTTGTTACTGGGTTTTGCCAGCATGATCTCTGGTAACGTTATTATTTTTACTATTTAACCCCACATATATTGTATGATATACGTAAATTCAAAACTAATTTGTGTTTTTATGGTTTAGACCAGAGGTGCCCAAACTCCGTCCTTAAGGGCTACCAACAGTTCATGTTTTCGGGATTTCTTTAATCATGCACAGGTGAGTTAATCTATCTGGCTGGGTCAGTAATAATCCCACCTATTTCTACAGACAGAAATCCTGAAAACATGACCTGTTGGTTGCTCTCGAGTACTGGGCTTGAGCAACTTTGCTTTTAGACAATTTTTTCCCAAATGCAGTCCTCCGGGAGCCCAAACAGTGCAGGTTTTCCAGGTCACAAATGAAATAATTAGTGCCACCTGTGGAATTGTGTAAGTCAGTGATAAATACACCTGTGCTCCAGCAAGGAGATATGGAAAACAATAGGCTCCTTGAGGACTGCATTTGGGAAACACTGGTTTAGACAAAACTATAATGTTAGGTCTGGGAATCTTATATTTGGTTCATTGTTCCAATGCGGCTCTATTGATGTTTCCATATTCAATTTCACCATGTGCAGAACTTCAACTAATGATGTTAAATTACCAGGGCTGTCCCATGAGTTCCTTGATGCCATCCACACATCCCTCCACTGCTAGTCACCATCATTCCTCAGACATCAACAGGGAGAAAAGGATGGTGAATGACCAAATGTCTTTTTACTTCCTCCTGTTGATTTATGAGATTTAATGCACAAGCCTCATAGCAGGCCTCAGCTGTCTATAATGGTACACTGCAGACCCACAGCTGTCTATAACGGTACATTGCAGGCCTCAATCCCAACTAGCCCTCTGGATGTAAACCACATAAAGCAATAAATTGCATGGAGAGAAAATCTATTCTTTTGTTCTAATCATTTTCTTTGTTGGTCAAAGGTCTTCCTTATTTTTAGCTGTTGAACATTAGAGTGACTCCTCTATATATATTGATTTATTTCTCTGTGATATTACACCAAATAATTAATATATACATTTTCTAGCTATTGTTTTTTATGTATTTAAATTGACTTTATATAAGCAGCAAACAGCAAAGCAGTTTCCATTCTTCTTCTTTCTTTCATCTTTCTATTGTTGAAATGTTAAAGAGAAATTCATAAACAAACGGCAATGCATGAGTTCCACTCCTAGGTCCCTTTCCCATCACAGCCGATTGCCAGGTGCTCTTTGGTTCAGGAGAAAGCAACTCCCATCCAATAAGGCTCAAGCTTCTATGATCCTCTAGACCAGGTCTGGCCAACCTGTGGCTTTCCATGTGTTGTGAAACTACAAGTCCCAGAATACCTTGCCAACTATCGACTGGCTATCTACTGGCAAAGCATGCTGGGGCTTGTAGTTTCGTAACACCTGGAAAGCCACATGTCCCAGCATGCTTTGCCAGTAGATAGCCAGTCGATAATTGGCAAGGTATTCTGGGACTTGTAGTTTCACAATACATGGAGAGCCACAGGTTGGCCAGGCCGCTTCTAGACCATGCCAGACAAATCAGTGGCTCTCCAGGTGTTGTGAAACTACAAGTCCCAGCATGCTCTGCAAGCAGATATCCAGCCAACAGCTGGCAAGGCATGCTCTAGATTCCCAGCTAGGATGAGTTAAAATATGAACTACTCTGTGCATTTTTACCAGTTCTGTTAGCCAAAGGACAATATCTTTTATTGAGTTTTCATTTGACCCAGGCCTATAAACATTTTTTTATTACTTTAGTGACCATTTTGAAGATGATTTTTACCTAATAAATTGAAGAATACAAATGTATGATTAGTTTATTATTCATTTACTCCTTAATAGTCACATAGAGGTATATTTTACTAAATAACTCACAATTACAAACAGGAGCAGCCTCAAAATCAAAAAATGCACTATAGTAAATTTCTAATGCATGTCAGTAGGCCCAGTGCATTTTTTCCTGCCCTATGCAGACTTTCATTCTCTGGACAAAACACAGGATTTTGAAAGGGGATCCAGCTTTCACCAGAATATTCATGTGCTGTGTATATTCATCATCTACACACTCCCTGGCCAATCTAAAGGAAAGGTGCGTGTGTGTACAATGTAACGTACAGGATCATGAAACCAGGGAGAGATATGTGAAACCCCCTGTCTGTACTCCAAACAACTTAAAGAACTAAAACTGGTGTAAAAGCCACTTCGGCATGTTTAGTATAAAAAGGGGCTTGATTGAAATGGCTACTGTTTATAATTCTCTGGTTTTTGCCAACGAGTATATTTTTATTAAAATAATAATTCACAAAATACAGTGTTAACTCTGCGATGTTTCAGGCAATGAAAGTTTACAAATCTAATAGGAAATGCTTTCTTTTTCCCTCACAACCACATTATCCTAACACTGCCTCTACCTCGAGGTACCTCAGATAACTATACTGAACTAAACTCAGGCAGTTTGTGGCTAAAGGAAGGCCACCTACAACCAAGCCTACAAATGTACCATTTTTTCCCCTTGTAATGGGAAGTGGCTATAATCACCCATTCACACACTTCACGTAGCTCATTCATACAAATCCTAACAATTTAACTTAATGCAGCATGTTAAATCTGGTCTGTCTTGCTTTGGAGCTTTTATATACACAGTTAACTTGATAGGGATGATAGAAGAAACTCCCCACTCATGTTAGATCAATTTAACACACTTGGCTAAACAAAATGGTTGGTTTGCAGCTAATTGAATCTCCCCCTTGTCTCTCTTTTGCTTCATAGATCTGCTCTCTTCCGAACCTTTGTCACACCCCTCCTTATAGAAGCCTCTTTGACATCAAGGGAATCTGGGAGGTGTAGTTATTTTACTTTTGCAACCGTGGCTTTATCAATTGTTTCCTTGTCACATATGCAGTCTGTGCACAGTGACAGGGTTACATACAGTACAAATAACAAACATTCTGTGTATATCCTGCTGTGAAAAAGCCTACAATTGCATGACCTTGTAAAGACAAGTTAGTGCAAGTGCATTTAAGTGCTAGATATGCAGTACAACAGATTTTCCTCATATTTAAATGTTTAACTCTGGGGATTCTAAGCACCTGCAATTCCAGACTAAACTTATCTATGATCATCTGAATGCCACTGGAATACCACTGTTATGTCTATGTACAGGAAACTTTATGGAGTGAAGGACATCTATGACACAAATGAGTGTCAATGTACTTGGCACAGTTGTTCTTTTTCCCGATGTGACAAATGTTATAATTTCAGTCAAACACAACTAATTGTCCATTTGCACTTGAAATAAGCAGGTTCTCACGGTTCCTATGAATTCTTGGAAGTGTAGACCCTAGAGAAATTGTTTCACAGAGAACATATGTCCTGGCACTGTTATTAATCAGCCATTTGATTGGAGAGCCTGTGAATCACACCAGATACAATACATTCCCCTCAATGTCCATAGGGAAAAATCTTGACAGAAAACAAGATTTACTTGTTTTTTTCTTTGTGCATAATTTTCTGTTCAGCAAAAAGATTTTGCTCATTACAACAATGTCTGTTGACAACTTAATTGTTGTTTTTAAAGGGAGATAAAATACACATCAAGTATAATTATGATTTAAAGTAGAAAGACCCACCATATCTAATTGTAGTAATGGTACATTTCTCAGAGGGCCTGTAGACCCCTGCTCCTGGTCATGGCTCCAAAGCTGAGCACCAACATAGAAATTTGTGGGACTCAGTAGGACAGGAGGGACTTTGGAATTCATAATGAAGGAAGGTCCAGACCAGTGGATCTGTCACTCAACTTTTGCATTGAAGAGATAACTCAGTCACCCTATTTAGCCAGAAGATGACTTTTCTCAAAAATTAAATTGTTAGAAATCTATATAGACTAGAGGGTAGAAGTATATGTACATTGTCGCGAGCTGCGGTGGTGCCTGAAGCCGCCGCGACTCACTGTGCCCAAAGGACGCGTCCTGGCCTTCTCCATGACGACCGGAACATCACTTCCTGTGTTCGCCCCGGCCGTTGCCTAGGCAACGGTTGGGGAGCTGTAGTTTCTATCGCCACATCCCGGCATTAGGGGTAGTCGGGCGCGTGCGCAACTGGTTAATTAAATTATATTAATTTATCAGCCCCAGAAGCTGATTTCTCCCTGGCTCATCTGCTGCCATAGGCCAGTCTCTGTATATAAGGCAGGGAGGGCTTAGCCTCCCTTACGGTTATAGTTCTCAGTCCCTGTTTGCTGACCTGCTCCTGTGCCCTGTATCTGCATTTGGATTGGATTTCTCGTGTATGGCCTTTGGCCTTGTTTATTGAACTTTGATTCTTTGCCTTTTGCCCTGACCATTGCTTAGTTTCTGGACCCTTTTAGTTTGCTGCCAGCCCTGACATCTTGCCTGTTTATGACCACGGTACCTGCTTCGGACCTAAGGCCTGTTTCCTGACCACGCTTAATTCACTATTCCCCGCTACTCTGCGTTACGATATGTTCAAAACCTGTACTACTCTGAGTTTAAGACCTGGGGGCATCCGAGTACCTGTGAGCATAGCAAGCTCTACGGGAGAGGCGGCTGCTATAGGTGAAGACCTCTCCATCTTGCTCTACAAGTTTATGATAAGACCGCTAGCTGTGAAACATACATCAAAGAAGGGAGGAAGCCTGCTTGTCATGTTTTTCCTCCTAGAAGGCATCCTGGAAGCTGGGTGGACTGGTAACATCTTCTCCACCTATTAAATTGAGAATAAACGTAATGCGATCAATGGCGAGCCATTTATTAATTGATAAATTGGAAACCCTACAATGAAATACACCAACAAGGGTCTCTCGCCCTTCACAGCCGCTTTGTAATCACCATTAGCCAAAGGCTTTAAATATCCGGTAATTTGGTTACTTGTGCAGATTCACAGTAGATTCAAAGCTCTCCTTGCACAGACCAGACCTCCACCAAGCACATATGTAAGTAAGTGAACCATGTGCAGTATACTAACTCACTTCAACAGAATAGACACTAATAAAGATCTAAGGAGGGACCTTGTTAACTCAGCCCATTCCCTTAAGAGAAGGACATTCTGGAAGGAATACACTCCTAAATAAGCCTATAATAATGTTATTCATGAAACCAACATTTTGCTTGTTGTATTAGAACAGTATACACTTATAACCATTGAATTTACATATTCCCAAATTGTATATATTTTTGTGATACCTCCATTCCTTAATTCATTGTAATGTGGCCATTTCTCTGCTTATATACTACCTTTTCCAACATTTTAAACCACAATGTTTTCCCAGATACAAAATTTTGTATTGTTACTGCTGTACAATATGTTGTTTCTCTTGTTGAGCATTATTGCTTCTTTAAGTCATCGCAAACTATTTAATTTAGGCAAAGTATCCGCAATGATGGAAGTTGCAGATATTGGAAGAAGGGGGTAGGGCAGCACTTTTCAAGCCTCAAAAGAAATGAGCTGGTGCGGAAAGAAGGAAACCAACCAGTATTAAGATATTGGTTCATGGGTGGAGTCAGAAAGCAGAATTAATCTGCATGGAGGCAGTGTTGAAATTGGGGTGTGATAGTTATAACAAGCACGTGGGTCAAAAAATATATAAAATATGTTTGTATGTAATTTCTGAATTAACTGTGGCAAGCAAGTTGTTAGTTTATCTTTACAGACATATCAATTGACCATTTGCCATGGTCCATTCCCCTGCTGTTCAATATGTCCTGAAAGGGATTATGTACATCCTAGAGATCTGTAGCCAAGTCCAGGATCTATGGAGATAAGAACAACTTGACACTTAGGTGTATGGCTCAGCTTCCCTCAGATGCAAAGAGATTTGCAGCTTCTGTGAAGTCAACAGACATTGCTGTGAGCATCAAAGCCCAGTGCTCAGGATTTCATATACCAAAATATACATAAAAGAAATCTTGTTGATGATCCATATTTGCAGATATCTTCTGTAGTAGGATATAAATTGTGATTGTGTGCAGAGTTGCATGCTTCTGAAAAGTGCTAACTTTAAAAATAACTCTTGGTTGTGGCAGTTTTGGAGTAATAGCAAGTGTGTGATATAGGAAGGGGATTTTAATCATTGTTAGAACAGGTGGGTTTGCGGTGAATAACCCTTTGACAGACACAGACACAGACACCATTTAGGGGGAGGGAGGCCGAACAGGGTAATGACACAAGATACAGGGTAAACAATAAGTCAGCGGTGAGAGGGGGGGTGTTATGTATAGTGCTGACTTTGGATGTGGTGTGTTTGGTTGCACTTGGCATTAGTACTAGGATATGGCAGGATTCATTCATGCTGCATTACAACAGTGGCTAGTGCATATTACCTAATGGCACCTGATCTATATTGCAGACACAGAATGGGTCCCAAAGACGCACTTGCAAATGCAACTGCTGCAACCTCTCATGTTAAATCATGAGTATACAATCACTGTAAATAATTACCTATTGTCGCAAACCTTCTAAAAGGGATATTGCCCATAGCAACCAATCAGATTCTAGCCATCATGTGCTATAATGTACTAGATAAATGATACTTACAAACTAATTGGTTGTTATAAGCAACATCTACACTTTTCCTTTTTAGAAGATTTGATACAGTTACTCCTTAAGAGAGAAGTGGGATATGGGGGTCAAGTGGCGGTTCTTATATAGGCCAAGCACAGTAAAGGCGTGTTCACGCAATTATGAACAGATGCAGAAAGAACTGACGTATATACATCAGTCTAAGCCGTAGTACAGGTGCTCAAGGGCAGATGTAAATAAAATAAGAGATTTGAAATCATAGATTAATTCCACCTATGTACCCAAAATTATCATCATCATCATTTATTTATATAGCACCACTAATTCTGCAGCGCTGTACAGAGAACTCATTCACATCAGTCCCTTTCCCATTGGAGCTTACAGTCTAAAATCCCTACTATAGACACACACTCACACACAGACAGACAGACAGAGAGAGAGAGAGAGAGAGAGAGACTAGGGTCAATTTTTGATAGCAGCCAATTAACCTACCAGTATGTTTTTGGAGTGTGGGAGGAAACCGGAGCACCCGGAGGAAACCCACGCAAACACAGGGAGAACATGCAAACTCCACACAGATAAGGCCATGGTCGGGAATCGAACTCATGACCGCAGTGCTGTGAGGCAGATGTGCTAACCACTAGGCCACTGTGCTCCCCCAAAATTAGTGAAATATTAAAATCACTTCCTGATTTTAATGTTTTATTAAATTGATGTACAGAGGTGGAATTAAAATAAGAGATTTTAATGAATTAATAAAGCTTTTTTTATTTTATGAATAGTACTGCCCCTATACAAAATACTTGACTAATATGTGTAGTTGTTAAACAAGACAGAAAAAGACAAAGTTTTAATAGCTCAACAAATAGTCCTAAGAGTGCAGCCTATAAATTCACTAGGAACCAGTGTCATCACATCAGTGGCACAGTTATGTGGGGTAAGTCAAAAGTCATGTGATTGCAGACTAGGGAAAAATGCGTCAACGCTGCCCCGTATTTCTAGCTACAGCCATAATACGGCTGACTTCAATGTGAGTGAGTGACAGATACGCTTACGCACTTGTATACAAACCCTCCATTTAATTATTCAGTATCACAACCTATCATGTCCACAAAAATATATATTTCCCTTTCACACGCTCTTAACAATAATAATGTAAATTTAGCAGTAGTCATGCTGCCCTAGGTCATGGTCCTAGCAACTTTTCACAAAATGTAGTCCAGATCACATTGTACCTATCAACAAGTTTAAGAATATTTTTAGAACTCTAAAGATCTGTAGACATAAGAATCTGGAACTAGAGACAAACACTAATAATATTACAACTAAATATTTTTTAACAAATTTTAGTTTAATTATAATTTATAATCACAAATGAAATTATAGAACTTAAAAGTCATTTATGCTATAGGAGATAAGTATAGGTGTTTATGTGAACATAGGCATTTATAGCAAAGTATGTTATCTTTTTTCATTTTCACAATAATCCCCCTTAAATATTGAAATCACTCTCTAAATCTTACATTTTCCCCTTTGGTGATTTGATTGTTTATTGATTGTATGTTATATTCTATATGAATATATATTTTTTTCAAAACTACAAAGCATTATAAAATATAATTAAGGCATTGTGTGGTCTGTAAAAGGAAATAACAGTATAATTGGACAATTTTTAAGCAAGCAATATAAATATTGAGGACATATTTTATTAAGTATAGCATTTGTTTAAGACTCAGTTGAAACATATAGTGTTCATAAAATAAGCTGCAAATATATGCTACTTCACAACGGTAATTAAGTAATACATGCTTCAGAATTCTGTTTGAGGAAATGAATGATTTTTATAAGTTACCTTTGTTATTTCAAATTACACCTTGGGGGTAAATGTATCATAGTCCGTTTTTTTCAACTCGCCGGAAATCGGCGAGGTGACAGCTAAAATTTAAAGCGGCGCTGGCTTGTAAAGCCAAACTTGCCTTTACAAGCCAGCGGCGCTTTAAATTTTAACTGTCAACTCGCCGATTTCCGGCGAGTTGAAAAAACCGGACTATGATACATTTACCCCCTTATCTTGTGTGGTCTGAAAACTCCAATCAACCACAACATTCAGTACCTCTCACCTTCACTACTGCAAATAGAAGAACTTTATTTTCTTATCAGACATCTGCTTAGAGGGGAGAAGAGAAGTAGGAAGGAGCGGAAGAAACCACAAAAGACCACTCATCTTTGATACTTGTATGTATGCAAACAGTGCAATCCACAAAGGTTTTTAGTCCCCAAATAAACAATATTTCACTTTCCTGCAAACATAACTAAAAATAATAGGGTGCCTTTAATATGAGTTTGCAGATCCTTGGTTATAACTGTTGCTGTGAAGACCAGACTTCTCCATAACATTGTGATGAACAGATAGGACTTGATGAATTTTCCGCAATACTGGAAGCTTATGATGATTTTACAAAGGTTCACTACTTAAAGTAAGTAGTCATGGCATTGGTATGCTCTTTGCATACTTACCCTTCATTTTAGTAGGAGTAAACGCAACAGTAAGCATCTTTAATTTGTTTACTACTATCCTACTGCTAGACCACAGATCATGGATGAGCACAGGACGCTGTTATTTTATGCTGCTAAATACAACATGTCCTGCTAATCTCCTGTTTGGCCTTCTATTATAAAATTATGAATTGTAGTTGCAAATGAAAAGTCATCTATTATAAATGACATCATCTAGCCTATGAATAAATGCAACCATAAATTGTCTATATGTTTACTAGAAGCAATGCCACTTTTATTTTTTAAACAGTTTTGTTCTGTTTTATAAACCCTGCAAACCAAATAAACATTTAAAAGTTTGTCATAATTAAGACATTTTATTGCTCACAATTTGTTCTACGTTTTTTGGCAAAACATTTATTGCATTACATCATTCCTTTTGTTCTCTTTGTCATTTGTAGGCTAGATATGTTGAGAGATCTCTTGCCATCTGGAAGTTTGTATGTGGTCATGGCAGATTTTGCTCTTCTACATTTATTCTAAAAGGAGACTTGTCATTGTGGTTTGAAAACGTTGAATTCCAACCACAGACAGGCATTTAGAATTAAAACTAAGTTGTCTTCCTCTTTTTTTTTTTTTTTTACTACATTAACTACAACCTTTGTGGTCTAGAATTCAACATTTTGTCAACACTTACCTGAGACTAGGTATAAATAGGTAAGAGCACCAAACAAAAGACATTGATTAGTGAATTAGTTATTAATATTATAACCAAATACTTTCGAAGGACATGTTCAATTTTGTTTTCATTATACCACTGACATTAAAAGTGATATGAAGAATATATTTAAAATAACGTTTAACATAATACTTGAGTGGTGTGAATACATATATAAACTGTTGTGAAATATATACTTCTCCTCATCAACCTCTGACATCACTAGTCAATAATTCTATGGCGATATTATTAGAACATACATTATCCATGTCACAGTGACTTCATATTGTTCATACACTGCATTTGAACAATAATTAGTGTCTCTGCTTCATTCCTATCTTCTGCCATTTCAATTACCTCCATCAGACAATACATATAAGACCTATATAAAACCTAGCGCCTGCCTGCAACCAACACCTCCCACATGTGTATGCTTTCTGTCACAATCTTCACACGACACTTATTGCCTTCCTTCTTCACGCAATATGAGAACATGATTGCCTCATATTGCCTAAAATAATTTTACCCTAAATGCATAGCAGGGGACATGAGGGGTTAACCTATGATATGCTTGCAATACTGTATGGCTCTTTCATTATTTTTAATACAATTTGATATGCTTGATTGTTTAAAGCAGTGTTGGCTAACCTGTGACACTCCAGGTGTTGTGAAACTACAAGTCCCAGCATGCTTTGCCAAATATATAGCAGCTTATTGCTGGAAGGGTATGCTGGGACTTGTAGTTTCACAGTACCTGGAGTGCCACAGGTTAGCCGACACAGGTTTAGAGCTTCTTTTTCTTTTCCAGCTCTCTGCCTCATCAACACTTTGTAATTTTCCTCTGTGGCAATAAAGGAGTGGACTCAAGCAGCACAGAGACTGTTCTACCCCTGCTCCATTTTGGAGACTTATTTTTTGTTGCATAAATAATCAAAAAGTAAGCCAATATGATGAAGGCGATTGAAAAAGTTAGTTCACCCTTTCTACTTCCATGTTAACATAAGAAGGTAGTTTGACCCATGTGCTGCTAATCAGGTGCACTTCAATGTTTATTCATAAGGATATATAAAAGCAGAAAAATTGGCATTTTGGCCTGGAGCTTTAGATTTGTGTTAACGCAATGGCAAGGAGACAAGACATTAGCTGCTCATCAGATTGTAAAGAGCTATAAGACCATTTCCAAAACAATTTGAAGTCCATCATTCTATAGTTAAAAAACCGCAGTTACAAATGCAGAATACTAAAGTCAGTTGCCAATCTCCCCAACAAAGTCACAGAAAGATCAGTATGATGTTTAGAGAAATCACAAATAACCCAAATGCTGCAAACACGCAACTGTCAACACAACAAATGTTAAATATCATGAGTCTACATCAGCAAAATATTGAACAACTATGTCTTTCCTGGAAAGGTTACTGTGAAGATACCGGGTTTAACGTAGCCTTTTGCACCATACAGCTGGCCTACCCGGTACCTACCCAAGGTTCAAAATCACCCAGGCAAATATCCAAAATAATACAAATAAGTTTATTTAACAAAATGGTAGCACAAAACAGCAATAAACATATTTAAATAATAACTTGCAACAAATAACACTACAGTCCGGCACAGACAACATATAGGGTATAATGAAAACACCTCACCAGTATCCTTGTCACTTTCAGGGACTGCTGTCTATACATCCAAGCTTCTCCCCCTCTCCTTTAAGGCTACCAGCAAAGGTAGCGGCCTTGAGTCACTGTCATTCTGCTTTCGGCAGACACACAGCTCCCCAAGACCTGGAGATGTAGATCAGGGCAACGACAGTACTCCAGGGACCGATTGTCCCGTTCCTGTCAGGGGCAGATCTATATCTCAATGCCAGCCAAACTTCAGCTATCACTTGGTAGTGAATGCCCCTTTGCTGTCCTCTGTTGCTCTCTTTTAAGCCCAAAAATGACCTCATCAGCAATTTCAGGACCTGTCTGATTGGTCCTTTTCTGTGTTTACCTTTTCACAGGTAAACATACAGACCAAGGGATAGCAGATGAGTCACTCCTGCTTTAATTAGGGACAGGTATTGTTCTGTGGCTATACAGCAGAGTTTCTTTAAACAGGAGAAATCACAATCCAGACACATTTACATTTAAATACACAATGCAGTCCTCTGTAATTAAACATAGAGCTCTGTCTGTGGGCCTTTTTCCTATACCAGCACACACAGACCCACAGCTAAACAAAAGAAGAGACTCCCTGGTGTGATGAACATTCATACAGGACTGGTGGACAATAATCCTTTTTCCTAGGTTGACACAATGGACTAGTCTGCAAGATAACAAACCATGCTGGCAGACATTTTAACTACTTTCAAAATAGAATATATACAAGCTTAAATATGACTGACATACATGGGGAACCAGAGGGCTAGAAAAATTATGTTTTTATAGTCCGCCGTTTGTGAGAAACGAGGTGCTGACAGGTTGAGGTGATATTAATACCTTGTTTCCCGACAGTTACATTACTACTACACACAATCTCACAGATTGTCTCTAGATTTCCTTAAGGCAATCCACGCTCTCATTCAGTGGGATAATTTACATCAACTAGTTCCAAGCCTTATACCTCTTCTTGTTTGCCTAACTTGGACACGTCTACCTGCCTCAAAGTAGCGCTTACACATTCCTAGTTAACCTTTTCACAGAGCATGATTCCCCCGCACATCGCTTAGCCTGCCACTCATGCAAACTTAAGTACTGAGGCTTAACCAACAGTGATTCTATGATTGTTGAGGTCCCTAATGCACTCTGATGTAGTTTGCTCCATGGCCCATCCAGACTCTTTCTTCTCTTGTCCATTCATTTCAACTTTTTAGTGATTTGGTTAAAGAAAATCACTCAAGGTAACCCAACTCAATACTTTCAAAAAGAATCATCATGATTATGCTCTGACATACTCTGGACAAGCTCTGAGCTGCTTCTCAAGACTGGAACTTCCCTAAGAAGAGGTTTCCCTTACAAGCATCAAGCTCATGATGACATCCTTGATCCAAGAGATTAAATTAACGGAACTGCCTGATGCCATGACAGAATTTAATTTGGAGATGACATCCCTTTGTAAATGTTTCAAGGCAACAAGCCATAAAGACAACCAGAAGTATAATCTTATACATTATACATTCAGCTTTATATCCACTTCAACATGTTAACACCATGTTTCGAGGTGGGGTCTCCTTCCCCTTCAGGTGCATAAAAATTATTAATAATAATTAAAAATGTTTTGGTTATAATCATGCTGCACACAACTTTCTGCCTCTTATGACGCTGAATATCAAAATAAACGAACCTCAAAAATGTGAAATAGCCAGTTTTAGAAAAGCAAAATCTTATTTGGTTTTCCTGCAGGAAAAATGTTTCATGAATTCTCCCCATCCACTCTCCCTTGGGAAACAAAATGCTCTATAATCTGAAAGGTCCATTAAGACCATGAGATGGTTGAAGCAGTAATTCTATGACAGGGTTGACAAGACAGATGACCTTCTCTCGAATACAATAAGGGCTAGGCGTTCCAAAAATGGTATTCACTCTAATAAAAACAAACATTGTATTAAATTTCATGACCCACTTAAAATGGCAAAGGAGTCCATTTGTTTTTTTTTACAATAAGATCACATCCCCTCAAAGCTCACAATCTATCTTCGCTCCCTTTGTCCAGTACCGCCAATATTGTAAATTTCATAACCTCCCAGGTAGAGTCTACCTTAACTCTGACATTTCAACTGAAAACGTCTCAATCCCTTAAATCCCTAAAACCTTCTTCAACTCCTAGTCCAGATGGCTTTACTGTTCAATATCTATGAAACATAAATTGACGTTCTGGTGTATAGATTATTGTCAATCTTTAACGGGTCACATTTTGACACATCCTGTACCAGAGTTTATTGCAATCCACAAGTCAAAGACACAATTCCTAACCTGTGTTCAGGTTATTAGCCCGATTGCTGATTGTTTTTTTTTTTTTTTTATTGCCAAGCTTCTTGCATTCAGGCTAAATTATGTAAATACAGCTTTGATCGAACCTCACCAGGTGGGCTTTATCATTGTCCACCAGGCCTAGAATATTACGAAGAACAGAACTGAAATAGAATTATTTTCCTAATCATTTCCCTCAATGTATGGGCTATCTAGGTCTCCTAGCTCCCCTTTCCAACTACTGACCTAACCTTTACCACACAGTCTTCCCTCCTACAGTTTATCCCTCCTCAACTTTCCCATCAAAATTCTTGATCTGAGCAAAATCATCAAGTAATTATACACAATGTGTCTTTCTGATCTATTAAATCAATGCTTGTGGTGTTGCATTGTAATTGCTTTGCAAGATGTTTTATATAGAATTTAATTATTTTTTTTTATAATAAATGTGTATAAGTGACTGAACTTACTTTAACAGAAGCAATATTGTAAAGAATGAGCCTCAAATACAATGTAAGAGACTGAAATTCGTATGGAAAATGAATTACTCAAGTTATTGTGGCGAATGGGGGACTATAAAATCTGGTGAATCATGTGGTGTACTTACTTTTTCACAAACATCTTAAATCCTGCTAGATGTGGTTTGTTAGAGGCAATTATATAGATCACATTTTAGGACTGTCGAGGCCAGAAAATTGTGAATTAAAAATAAAGATTTGAAAGTATGTGTATTTTATTTTTCCCCAAATCCAAAGTGCATTGTTTACTATACTGCATGCACCCAAGCACAAATGCAGAGCACTCAGCACACATACGGTTCCACTTTTTCAGACTTTCTTTAAAAAGTAGAAGGGTCTCTATACAGAACTATTAAAATACCAAATAAGATTTTGTAACACTTCACTGTGCATGTAGACGTAAGCTAGTCATAAATGCTCAAAAGTAGGTTTCCTGGGACATCAGTTTGATCTCCTGCAATGCCTTACTCTAATTATTTGTTAACACTTTTTATGTCTTTGCCAATAGTTGGATAGGTACTGTACATAGCAGAATCTTGTCTGAAAAGCTATTTTACATTACATTGCCAATAAAAATGTCACTATAGGAAAGGCACAGACAATTATCGGACATTATAGACAGATCGCCAGATGCCAGTTTTTGGTTTTCAAGCAAGGCACAAGCGACTTACATAAATCTGATTTTACATGACATTGAAACTCCAAGAACTAGGTGGAGGTTTTTTTTTTTTTTTTTTTTTTAAATTAAAGTAAAATAAAAATATAAATGTGTTTTATATATTCAAATATTGCTCTGTATAATTATCTAAATATATCATACAGGCCTTTTGTTATGCAAAATCTAGGAGCTTTAAAGTACTATAGTGAGCATAGTGCCAAAAAAGTGTGGCTTATATTTTAAAAAAAAAAAAAAAAAAAAAAAAGCAGGTCTTTCACATGTACACTGCACAACAGCCACACAAGCATAAAATTAGGAACTATTTCTATATCGCAAACAGGGCCTTCTTACCTCTACCTGTATTCCCCAGTATTGTTTATTACTGTGCGTCCCCAAGATATTCACTTTGATGATGTTTAAAAGATGAAGACCCCAAGTTATTATTCCCCTTTGAGAAAGGGAAGCTGCAATATGGGGTGTAGATGACAACTCAGTACTTTAGTAATTAGCATGGACCTTGCCTTTTAATGGAATGACCGATTCCAAGTCTTACCAGGAAAAGCACCAAACCTGATGGGAACAAAACCGCTTCACTGGTGGAAACAAGGACTTAAGGCTGTAGACATCAGGTTGTTGTCACATGCACTTATCAGTTTAATTGCAAATATGATGACAGATGATTAATCTGATCAGATCATCTCCCTCCACTGCACACTAAACTGACAAATGTGCAGTGTTAGGAGTGATGAGCAGTTTATTCACTGGAACCAGTCTATGACATCCGGCTCTGTGGAATATGTGCTGGACTGAGTTTTGCCGAAACTGGCTTCTTGCATCAGTTTGAAATTTGCAGTTGTGTTGAAAATCCCATCTCAGATAGGTAGATCGTGGTTAAGGCATCAGTATCTGCAATGCTTCCCTTGCCAGTTGTGAAAATGGTACAAAGTGAACACACCAGATTTGTTTTGACCATTTATTTTCAAACTCCATTTGAAAGCATGCATTAAAATGCACTTAATGTTAAAAATCTAGCACGAGCACTTGCACCCTCAGAAAGGTTGTCTGGCAGCACCCATTCACTTTGAGATCATCATATTGAGCTGTTTTGGTCACTAAATCTCCTTCCAAACGCACAAAACAATTATCTGTATTAAAGTTTGTCTCCTCAGTCACAATGATAGGAAACCAGCCCAGCATGTTTGTACATGACCATGTTGCAATATTATTTGCTTAATGCATGAGCCATAACTGCATCGATGCCCTTGTTTTAAATATGCTTCCCTCACTCAAGGTGTTGCCATTTTCACCCACTACTGGTATATCTAAATTGATGAGTTATAGGTTTTTATACTGCCCTATTACACAAAGTTGCTAATAAACATTTATCTAGTGATCAGATCTCTGGGATTTTAAATATATAAAATCAGGTCTCAATGTTATAAACTTTATCAGACAGCTGCAATTTTATCAGTACAAGTCCATTTGGGTTGCTAGCACACAAAGCAGACTGGGCACCTCAGATTGGTCAAGCTCTACTGATTGTTTACGGGATAAATTTTGTAAAAGTTTAAGTGATTTGAGCATCTGAAATACTGAAGTATGAACAAAAACAGAAAATCCTGGGGAAAAAAAAAAGAAAAGCAAGAGGTATTATTAAAGTTTAGCAAAACTCACAGGCTGCACAAGCAAGTGTTCAAGGAAACACTACATCTGCAGGCACTGGTAGATGCCAAACTTGGGCTCTGTTCCTTTATATAAACAACATTTCAGTGCTTTGCTGAAATTACAGAAACAGCAAAAAGAAACGGCCTGGGCCCCAGGGTTTTGACATGTTATGCAATCAATACTCAACATCTGCAAGCATTTTTCTCCTGCAGCCCCTGCCAGAAAAATTACATTACTTAATAGTGAAAGAAAATCAAGCTGCAAAACTTTGATTATACTGCAATAATCACTCTTAATCAAACATTTCTCCATATTGTCACCTTATATGGACACAAAAGAATTAGAGCAATAAAAATATGTTATTTTGTGCATTTTAGGCTGTGTTTATGCTTGTAAACCTATTTTTTGTAAAAAAAAAATATTTATTGGCTGAAAAATCATAAAGTCAATCTCTCTGGCAGGACAATGTAAAATATTTGTCTTACAGAGATTATAAAGAGTAACCAACATTCTCTTCATACATCACTTTATTGTCCCACACTTAGCTTTGTCTTTAGAGGCCAAAACAAAACTAGACATGACAGTTTTTATTTCAATAATTTACTATAAACCACAATCTTAAATATACAAAAAAAATAAATCCTAAAAATGCACATTTAAAAAGCATCCATCAGGAGCTCAGTTTGCACAAATGTGTTCCAATGAGATCTTTAAAGAGTGGATGCAACAAAGCTTCTTCTGCTGTGATTCGTGTGCCTGGATTCATATCCAGTAATCTGTCTAATAGATGGTAAGCCTCGTCTGGCACCGTATTCCAGCCATTCATATTAGACTGTTCAGATTCAAGGCTGTTAGTAAAAGTTTCAACTACATTGCTGCATCTATCAGTATATGGTGTGACACGAATCAGTTTGTTAAACCATCCATCTTGATTTTCCATTGCCTTCATTTGTAATGCAGCTCGCTGCTTTTGAATTTCTGGTTCGCTACTGGATGTGGGAGTACACAATGGCCTCAATCCTTCACATAACATCTTTAAATCCTTTGCAGGAAGTTCTTTGCTACAAAGTACAGTTTTACCTAGGAAAAAAACCCAAAAAAAAACGGTTTAGGTGGAAAGTTGAGGGTCAAGACACTTACTGAATTAAAGAGGCTGGAAGACATTCACAGCCAATAAAATGACAGCTTCTGTAATGGTAAAATAAACTGGAACTGAATTTATTCTACTTTTCCAATGCTAGCTGATTGCAAAGCTATGGCTTTGACCAGACAAACGTCAGGGTGTATATAGAAAATAATCAGTAAACATATGTACACATACATTAGCCAACATATCATGCTTTGCTGGTGTGTAATAATGGTTGTCACAATAGAGCGCATACCATTCATTATTAAGCATCAATATTTGAAAACAATCCTCAACAGTAGGTTTAGCATTTAATTATTAAAACACAAGTGATGGATATTTAAAACAGTTACATTATACACCAAGTGCCATACAAACACTGCAGACTCATTTATAAAGAATTGTGCACCACACTAGGTTTTATTTTAGCCTTGTCCCTGCTGCACACCTGTGTTTATATTATTTGATCAATTTCTTTCAACAGAGCAGAGGACAAATATCTGATTGATACAGACCCAACAAAGTAGGGGCTTTATCCATTTAGAATCCATTATTTATCATCAAGTATCTACTACACAGTAATGGCTCCTGTAGCAATTCGTTTCTGGAAGGTGTGTGGGTATTTTATAGATATAAGACACTCCAAAGTGATCCACATTAGAGGTGACTAAGGAAAGAACAGACTTTGCTCCAGCATTTAAGATTGAACTTATAAGGAGCAACAATGAGATCACTTCAATTAAATTTGTATTCTAAAGAAAATCATAATTTACTTACTATATTTTTTAGAACATAAAAAAATCATAAACTAAAGTAATCATTTAGGGTCAATGGTTTTTAAGAGCTACAGAACCTATTAAATCTGTATCAATTAGCATCTCCCATCAAAACATTTCCTAATGATTGTGTATGGACCACAATACCCCAACTTTGTGCATCACTATCATATGATTTAAATGTCTGGTGAGTAAAGCTTGTGCACAAGCAATTCCAAATGGTTTCCAATCAGTCTGGAGAAGTACTAATCAGTGGATCCAGTTTACATAGCCCTTTTAGCATCTTCTACAGCAAGGAAGTACTTATATTATATAAAAAGCCCATCAGGTTGAAGCATTTCAAGTTAAAGGAGCACTCCATTCAAAAATTATAAAAAATGATTTTGCTCATTTAAAATATGTTCGGTACCAAAGTTACTGTAATAACTGCTAATAGTTTAAATAGGATTGGTCCTATATAGGCACAAGACGACTCGGTCATGTCTTTTGCACCTGTGACCATGAAAAGCCTGGACTGAAATAACCATTTCTATGGATCATGGTTATTGCATTGGAGAGGCAGACATTATGGAGTTACCCTCTCATCTAAAGTGGAAATTCAACATTTGATAGACAAACATTTATACACACCCAGTATTTTCAATCGGTTTAGCTGGTTGGCTTTGTTATGCAAATGTTCAAATATCAGAGAACCTATACATTAAATATCAAACACTAAAATATAAAGTCATATCTACAATTTTCTACATGCTAGCGTACACTAAAATGGCAGAACGAAAGGGTTCCAGTTTAGCTTTCTGTTTAATATTTTAAGCATTGATTCTAGGCACCTTATATAGAATATTTACATGAATGATTTTTTTTAGGTGAAGTTACTGAAGTTTACGAGGTTTTGTATAGTTATATTAAGTCTCTTAAGTCAACGCATGCTTACCAAAATGTTTAGCAGCTTGAATAGTCTCCTGTGTACCACGGATTGCCATGATCTGTGCCAGAGCGTTCATGTCATCCGCAGCATTGAAAAAGTGATATCTACCACTGAGAAGGGAGAGGAAGATGATACCCGCAGACCACATGTCAATAGCTGCAATGAAAAGTTACATTACAAAATTAATCTGCTTTTAATGGCTGCATCCTAAAGGGCAGCAAACATTGTTGTGAATTGCCCCTCAGACCATTTTGCTTTAGTTTTAACAAGCCGATTGTAGCCAAAAAACACATTTTTTGACCTAGCTGGAAAATTGTTAGACAAACGTGCAACCTAAATAAAAATACACACTACTGTGGGAAAGTTGATTTGAGAAAAAAACACGCTTATTAGAAACAAGAAAGGAGCACTTTTATAGAAAATATCTTGTTGGTGTGAAAATAGCAGTCCAATGTTTTCATCATGATTTGTACTTTTTAGTCTGACAGTTGTTTAATTCATTTTGCTAGTCAATAGAAATAAAATCCAAAGTCAAGTCATTGTTAATCTGTGCTGTTAAATGTCTTTTGCAATAGGCTGATGTAAACTGTCCAAGTTCTTAATTAATGTTTTAATCTTCAGAATAGATCAGTGTTCATGCCCAATTCACCAAGTTCCCCTTACTATAACATCTGAGCATCTACTATTCAGTAAAAACAATCATAATGACAAAACTTTTATAATCACACTTTGTTATTAAAATATGGAGGATAACAGATGGGCATTGTAGCAAAAAAGACAGTCTTAAACAGAACAGACGAAATGGAAATAGTCTAGCTAGTAATTCCAAATACATGACGTCTATGAAAAGATGAAGTTCGGAAATGCAATAACAGAGTAATACAATACTAAAAAAAAACCTTATTCATCGTCATAGTAAGCTTTATTTACATACGTACTGTGCTTGTGAATAGTACAAACTATACTACTGTTTATTTTTGTCACACAAATGTAAAGTGCTTGGAGTCCTGTTGGAAGAAAATTGCTTTATAAAATGATGGTAAAAGATTAACAGTACAGTAGAGAGAACTAAGAATTGGTTATTCTAAAAAAGAGTTGCATCTCTGATTGTGCAAGACTGAGTTCCAAAGAGCAGGAGCCGCAAAGCTAAAAGCTTGGGCCCCATATGATATATAGGAGATTCTAGGTAGTCAAGTTTAACTGCTGATCGAAGTGAGTGAGTTTAGGGAGGGGGGGTGATAGGGGACCAAAAGCTGCTTCAGAAGGGAGCCACTGAAGAGAATGGAGAACAGGTGTTACATGGCAAGAATGAGGCAGTCTTCCATCCTGTATGCTAATTTTGTACCACCTAGGAGACTGAGGTAGCGTGCATTACAGTAGTTTGAGTGCAGGAAGACCTTCTGGGAGAATCAAAAGTTTGAATTGGGCAATATTCCTTAGGTGCCAGCCATGATAAAATCTTTATTTTGTAATCTGATGTTTAAGTGCCACCCCTAAACCAAGGACAACACCAAGATTATTCAGTGTATTCACCACATACCTCCCCGAGTCAAATTAAATTGATGAAATGCCTTTGATCCATTGAATGCGCCTACTCCGGTGACAGCATTTGCCGGAGAGCACAAACACAGAAAAGGATGAACTGCAAAGACACCCGCCTGAAAGCAGAAGTGGAGGTGTCTGGACAACCACAGGCAGCTTTATCCATTCAACTGCAGGCTGCAGCAGGTCCCAAGATACCAGCAGGTCAGAAAAGTGGAGTTTGCCATATAAAGACTATGGAAAAAAAAAAATAGAGCTCACCCACCACAATCTGTGCAGCATGACCAAATTTCCCAGCAAAACGTAACACTTTGAGACCATATTATACAATGCCTCTCGAATGTATAGGAGAGGTAAAAGACAGTCTGCTGCGAAAATTCAACTAAGGAAACACTTCGAAAAAACCTAACTAAATATAGAGATTCGGATCTTTAGCAAAACAAGAGATCTCCTTTTGACTATTAGTGATAGGGACGCACTGTGGAGAAACAAACTGTTTAATTGAAACTGGTGCCAACGTACATCAGGGGTGAAGGACTATAGAATTACTGCTGAAGTGCATACTAGAAGCAGGGTGAGTGGGTGAGTGCAATAAACTACTAAGATAATTTGACTTTACTATCACTACAATTATCGTTTAGCAGACCAGGAGATACTGGTTACATTAAAAGCCCTTTGTTTATGAGAACTCCTAGTCATTGGATATTACCATTTGAACTATTACATAACTGAATATACCTCCAAACCAATGACAAATTACCTATTTGGAGATCCGTGGATAGCCTATCCTATGGACAACCTTTTTTGCATCTAGAATGTAGTTTGGTTCCTTTACCCGTAATCACCTGAGTATAAAGTCAATCCATACTGCAACTTTATACACATCCATATATGCATCATCTATAATGTTGTACTGAATTAATGTGCTATTTTGAATTGAACTGTTTATCATGGTACACTTTTACTAACCCATCACAAATACTTAAATGTACTCAGTAAATTATTCTCTCATTGTGAAATGAAAATCTTTCCTTAAACTGTATTTGACGGTGCACCAGCTAGACTTCCAAGTCCCAGACCTTTTTACCACAACCTCTACTACTAATCATTGAACTACACCGAGTCCATCACTCTCCTTACAATCCTCTACATGTGTATGTAGCCCTTGATATTCCCTTGTCTATAATTCAGAGTTTGGCAATTCAGAACCCTATAGCTTATACCCAGCTGGTTGATAAACCAAAACAGACAAAAAGCAATTAATTATTTTTCTTAATTTCATTAAAATATGAATGCAACCCCATTATGAAACATTTAAAATAAATAAAGATTAAAAAAGTGATTAAAAGATTGAGACCAGCAGTACACTGCGCTGTTAATGTTTACTGACCTGTCAGATTCCATGGATGGTGTTTGTAATGATACACCCTGTAAGATTCTCTTGCTCTCTATTTTAGGTTATGACAAAAAGAGGGAGCGTTTAACAGCAACTTACAATCAAACAATGGTTTTTACTATTGTTCTAGGATCTGAATTGGGTGAAATAAAATTTATATTCACCAACATCCAATGCATTTGCATATTATGTGGGAGTGTAAACCAGAAATAGGGTTACAGATTAAAGACCCAAGGGTTTAGGGAAGAATACAACTATCCTTCCAAACAAGTGAACCATTGTTATGAGATATACGAGTGTTCATCAGAAATGTAGTTCCCTTACAGATTTGGCATGAGAAAGTTTTTAGAATTTACATTTGATAACTGAAAACCATATAATTAAATGATTCATATATTCTAATATAGAATGCTAAAAGTTTAGCTGTATTCAATTTTCATTGCTTGGTGCATTGGTTCCCAAACTGTGTGCCTAGGCTCCCTGGGGTGCCTCGGCCAGGGCCAGTGGTAAGCACGGCGGTGGACTACTTGGCAATTATTTTGGCTTAGGGGTGCCTTGAAAAAATAATGGAGGCCCTAAGGGTGCCTTGAACTGAAAGTTTGGAATCCACTGGCTTGGGGTGTAATAGTGAGATACAGAGTAATATCCAGTTATCTATTGCTAAACCTCTCCCTAAATAAATGGTGTCACTGCAGATTATATGGTCAATATGGTTATTTGCTCACTGATGGTCCTTATCTAAGGCAGTCTACAATCAGACCTGTTAAGATGGAAGGGTAACAATTAGAATAATATTTCAGGTACTGTGTGCCAGTTACATGGTAGATCAGCACACATTGTGCACAGAGTGTTTTGCAGAACATGACAGCATGTAGTACAGTACTTTTTACAAGAGCTGCAGTGGAAAGTCAAGTTATCACTGAAAATATTTCACTTCACTGCTTTTATCTGAAACATTTATTTTGTGTTTATGGTCCTTTATTTTTATAGATATGCAGTGACATGTTATGGCAACATTGAACTATGTATTTTACCTACCAGTTTTGAATTAAGAAATCTGCATAAGTTACAATTTAACCATAAAATGTAAGAGGCTCTATTAAAATGACCTAAAAGTTTCCAGATTTATTTCTCAATTAGAATGAGGCTACAGAACTTCAAAATCGCTCAAGAGCACATGATGTACATAAATAGATTTTCCCAATAATTTGTTAATTGTTTAAAGACACATTTAAATTAGTTCAACATTTATAAAAATTACGGTTTCAAGACCGTTTACAATCCAACGAACATCTTGTTTGCTTCATGACAATGGGTTTTGAGTTTTCCTTTTTATAAACAAAGCTTTTTAGAACAAGATGAACGTTTTAGGTTTACTCCCAAATGGTAAATTGATTTCAGGATTATAAACCTGGCCACCTTTTAGTTTTTCAAATAATGCATGACAGAATTTTTTTACCCCCTTTTCTTTGTAAATATGACCATCAAAACATACAATTGATCATACATTTTACACACAACAGCAAAGGTGTTCTTTTGAAACACAAGGCAGCAGTGTTTAGGTCTAATTGGCCACAAATCGCTGTGCGCAGGTCCAAAATAAACGCCAAACCGGATCATTATGTTACCAGATGCTAATCAGGAATGGCAGAAAATGTGGATTACAAGAATATGATTTGACCATGTGTGCCATTTATTCAATAGTACAAATTGTACAGACACACAAAAAGCTGGCGACATGCTGCAAAACTAGATACAGATCGGGCAGCTTGGCTCAACCAACTATATCTGAGAATGGACATCATTACCCTTAATACAAACTTTATTGGCTTTCAAAGAACTCCATCCATATTAAAGTTTGAGTAAACCTTACTCTCTCCAGGACCAGGCTTGGACATCATACTACCCCCTGCTGCTCTGTTAATGGAGACTTTATTGTAAAGCCTTTGATATTGGTTGAGTGCTCTTGACATTCTGGAAAAAGTTCAAGAAAGTTTCTGGAGTCATTTACGCTCAGTTACCTTGTCTCCAGTTTCAAATTCTGGAAGAAAGGGAAGTTGGCGATTACACACCAATGGCTTTATTACCCCTTAATTGCACTGCTGTACAACCATGGAGCATGTGCAGTTTTCACAGAGAGCTTAAAAATATATGTCTAGTGAACAGAAGATTTACTGGAAACTAAATGTATTTATATAGAAATGAGAACTATTTCAATATGAAATTCGTACTTCAGGGTTGGAGGACCATTAAGCTCCCAAATTCACCCACTAATGACAACAGATATTGTATACCTTATTTTTTCTTTTTCCAAAAAGGATTTATAAAAATAAAAAAAAGCAGTAGGTGTAATCCTGAGTTACTGTAACTTTAGATAATAGATTGTGTAATACTGCCGCACACTGGAAAACTTTTGAAAGACAGACGGGCTAACAGACCTCCAGCAGGGGTACCTCAGAAAATCTGACAATGACATGCCCTTCTTCTGACCAAACAACTGATCAGTAGCTGTTGCAGTCGTACCAATGCCGACAATGAAATCAAGCGCAGTGGACAGACAGACAAGAACCAGCAAAATGCCGAGATTGTTGTTGTACAAACATCATGATAACCCCTTCCTACCCATATAAGGTAAGAGCTAAGTTGTGGCCCTTGGAGACAAACATTCAAATTTATTTACACAAGGTTAAACATGAAAAAAATATATATAAATAGTTACCAGTTGTTTGATTTGGACACTTTGTTAACACTTCTGGGGCACGAAAGCCAGGTGTGCCAGCTCTTGGCGCAACTTGTCTGCTCCTTTACATGAATAATGGAGAAGTTTAAAAAATAAATACATGGTCTGCTATGGTTATCACCCAGTACATACACTAATAAAAATGCATGTTTAAAATTATGTTGGTGCAAGTAGTACAGTATGTAGATATGTACAAGTACAGCTACACTATGTAATTTTAATAGTATCATGGCAAGAAATGCTGCAAACATAAGGAATATTACAAAAGGTTATGATCTTCCTCAACCACCATCTTAATTTCCCTAGATTACCCTATTACCATCCTCTACACTGCTAACGCAAGACAACAACCCTCTGACCAACATTGCCACACAGCCCACTCAGTACTTTTACCTTTGCATTCTAGCTGGTCCAGTGTGCAATATGATGTAGCACATGAACTTGTGTTTTAACTCCCATTGTCCTATAGATTGTAAACTTGCGAGCAGGGTTCTCTTACCTCTGTCTGTATGTATTACCCAGTATTGTCTTATCAATGTTTGTTCCCAATTGTAAAGCACTACGGAATTTGCTGGCGCTATATAAATAAATGATGATGATCTATGGGTTCACATACTTCTTGAAAACAAGAATTTCAATAGTAAAAACAATTTGCCTTTCCTTTTCGGATATGCAGCCTTCTTTTCAATAGATTGCTTGAAGAAACCACTAGCGGACCCAGAGAGGGCGAGTGGGGCAGTCAGAGTGGAGGGGCATGGCTATGCAAAATCTATCCCCTCAAAAAAAAAAGTCTAGGTCTGCCCCTGGATGAAACCCACTCAAATGTGAAGCAGAGCAATGTTACTGCCCCTTGTACAGGTTTATAGAATTTAACTGTATTTCAAATACTACAACAAGTTCTAAAATAAAAAAGGGGTTTGAGAGTCAATAAAGTTATCTGGGCTTTGTTATTTCCTACTACAAACCATTGTTTATCTGTAAGTTCTGTAAGACTATCTTTAGCTGGGCCAGCTGTGGTAAACAATTATGACAACTACTAATTCTGCTGGACAGTGTTCCTCTTTGTTTTACAACACTATTAAAATACATTACCTTGCAAGGCAAATATTGCAGACTTGATCTTTTGCAAAACAGTCACAGGTCAGGCTGGCAGCTTTCCTAGTCATACCACTAGCTGCGTTTTTTGTAGAAACAGTTTTTCTTACTGGCAATTTTCTGGTTGCATCCAATGATTTGGACTGCTTTATGTTCTGTAGTGTAGGTTTCAATGGACAAGTTAAAAATGTTATTAAGTAGCATTAAATAAATTATATAATCTAAAGTTTATATTCGTCGAAATGTATATATTATATATGTATACTATTTTATACACATGCAGTGAAAGTTTCCAGATGTTCCATAAATATAAAGAGCCCAACAACAGTCACTACACTCTCATCCAGGCACTTACACAATGGTGTTTTTTGAAGGTCAGTGCATAGATTTCACAGAATGAATCACAGCATTAGAAAAGTTTCACTTAGTAAACATTTATTAACACTTTGAAAACAAACCTAAAAATAGACTGCTTTAGGCAAATTAGTTACCTCAATATTCACAAACATAGGCAATTATTTTCAGTAGCTAAGTATAGATACTTGGGATAATTTTATCATATGTTAGAAAGCCTTTTCCTTACATGCCATCACCAAGTATACTGGAGAATATAGCAAGAAGTCTTAGATTAAGGTCTGTCCTAAGGGAATATACACACAACCATTTTCTATTATAGACTTAGTGGTCCAATAACCATTTAAGCATTGTGGAATATGGGGGCATTTTAAACTTTCTTTACCGGCTGGTAATTTTTGATTAGGAGATGTCGCCAGGATTAAGGTTTTTATTTTTCATTCCACCCTGGTGAATCGTGATTGAGTATTATTTTGATAACATGGGAGAATACAGGTATTATTCTAAGGGTACTATATAGAGAACTATAGGATAAATGAAGGGCCCAATCACCTATCTCCACACAGACAAAAATGTAGTTATTCTTTTCCTACCTAACATTTGCTGTGATTGCATAGGTGCAAGTGTCTGTATGGTAGTAGTAAGGAGATATTGTTATGATGCTGGAAAGAGATGGGAGACATTAAACCATATTTTTTGTTTTAGCCATTTTTTATACTTGGGGGTGCAGAGGGACCTGATCCAGGTAACCAATGCACCACAGCATTATATGACTTTGTATTGCCAGCTAACAATAGATCCCTATGATAAGTTATCATATTACTACAATGAAAGGGAGACAGATCATTTTCCTTTCTGAAAGTAGTCCACAGGATTCCCTAAGCAACCAAATAGGTAAGGTCCTCGAGAAAGGAATTAAGAGGTTTTTGAGCATTCTACCAGAACCTGAAGCTGTCAGCTAGGGCCTAGCAAAGGAGAGGAAAGGCACTAACATTTACAGGCTCAGCACAAAATACAGATAAATGGCAAGCATAAGGGTTAAGTCATAAGGTTGTCATTTAAATAAAAAGAATCCAAGAAAAATTCATTACTTTTCCATGTACTAACTTTATTTGTGAAATAGTTTTGAGTGCTTAAAAACAAAAACCCTATTTTGTAGCCATAGAAGTCACTATTTTTATCAGGTTTTGCATTAGGAATAAATACATCCGTTTTCAGTGCAAATTTGTAACATGCCAAGTATTAGGACATTAGCTTTTTCAATATCCATTCCATTTGCAATTGGACGTGTGTCTTGTTCACACTTGTGTTTGGATAGCTTTTGTTTTCTGGTGATGCCTACTGTACTGAGTTCTTGCTCAAATGATCACAAAAAATGTATTATAGACCGGCATGAGCAACCATTTCTACAAATACATATCAGAGTGACTGTATTGATGAGTTTGTATATTCCATGATCGGTCCTTAAACAATGAAGTTGCTGCACCTCCCTAGAAAATGTACTAGTTTCCTTGAGGAAATACTACACGTTACACTTGGGGGAGCACCAACCAAATCCTTTGTTTCAACATGTTACTACAGCACATTACAATGTTTTATGTGGGTTAAATAAAAGTTTGGGACCATTCAACCAATTGTTGCTGATGTCATATGCCTCTATTTTGAGCTGTACTTTATACATTTAGAATTTCAATATAGTGAAGCAATTCACACATTTAAGACCAGTAGTGATCAAGCATTACATTTATGTACACACTGCTACTTTTATTGCTAATAATCTGAGGGAAAGCCACCATTTGACATAACTATTTAAAGACTGTATATTATGGAGCTGAACTGTACATGCAATAACTGAAGTCTTTTCCCTTTAGAGTGAAATATATTTTTCTACAGAAATGAAACTGGAAAGTGCAAAATGTGTCATTAGTTATTGGAACAGCATCTCAGAATTACCAGTTGAAATCAATTTGAGAGATAAAAATGCATCTTTATGTAACGTATGGAACATCTATATATGCAGCTCCTCCACCACTTTACACTAGCTGAGGTGAGAAGGTAAACATTTGCACTCCAACAGAAGTTGCGATCTTGGGACACTAACAGACTATCCATTAAAGTCATGTACATTTGTACAAAAGAGGGCGCATGACATCACACAAGAGTTTGTGCCGAGTGATTCACGGAGGAATTTCAGGGATCTTGCAGTAACTAGATTCTCAGTTTGGGTTTTTTACTACTTTCCTAAAGATATCTGTGGATATTCACCTGTTTAATGGAGTGTGGAGGTTACACTTTACAGGTGTAGAGCAATAAACACTGAATAATGCATTTTACTTTCATGGTAAATCTCTAGATACTAGAATGTTGGAGACTAGTGGACAAGAGGAACTATTAAACTCTTATATCATATTGACTATGCCTTGAGCCAAGGAAACATTCACACAGAAAAGATGGCAAATTATGCAGTTTGTCATGCTCTTACAGATAGGCTTCCTTCAACCACAACAGCGCATAGAATTTTGAGATATACAGGAAGTCAGCTGAAACGCAAGCATCATGGTTTGTTTCTATGAATGATTTGTTATGTCCACCAATACAGTTTACAGATCCTCAAGTGGAAATTATATTAAGTAAAATGATTTTCACAAAATGTCATTGTCTGCACTAAATGAAAATATACTACACATATATTTTTTCATTAGATAGTTGCATAATTGATGAAAGAAAGAGGCACACTATATCTATATACTAGATCGTTAACATGTGAGTGCAATCAGGGTTCTCTTTTTTAAGGAGTGATGCAATAGGATAGCAGCCCCATATAACATACATGCTTAATATTGCTGCATATACAAGTTGAGTTAATCTACAAAAAATAACATATATACTTACTTTTGTAGTGTTTACTTCTTGGGTAACTGCACTGTGAACATTAAAATTCCTCTCTCCAAACACAGACCTTTGTGTACACCCACCAAGCAAGCCTTCCTAGAAAACCCATCCAAAAATAGCACAATAAGAATTATATCTGACACTTTACAAGAGATGATAGTAACATTTAGGGAGTGAAATAAAATGAGAACATCTGCATGCATGATTTTAGTCTCAAACTCTTTAAGTGTGCAAGAACAGTCTAGACAGTGCAATAATCATAACAAGCATCATAAACACCCATTGGTGCACAGTGCTCTCACATTCAAACTAGAGAATGCTTAACAGACCAAAATTAGTATTTAATGCAAATGAATCTTAAACTCCATAAGGAACACTTGAAACAAATGTTTACGTTAAATCTTGCACCATATAGTACATACAAATCAAACGCTCTCCTGTTCCTCCATCTGTAAACCTTTAGACCCCCTCTAATTTTTAGTCTACCAATCTCTGCTCTATACAGAGGCACGATCCAATTTACAATTTGACACTAGTCTTCTCTACAAAATCCCAGAGAAGGTACAAATATGTAAGGGAAGACCACATATGTCCCTACCACCTTTCAAGAGGACTATTGGGAGGAGTAGAATAGAACACTTAAAATTATACAGTAAATGAGGTGGTCTACAAGCCCTAATATAGATGTAACACACCAGATAAAATTAGCAAGCTATTTAATAGCCACAACTCATGATCCGGGAGGAACAGGGGCTGCAAGGGAACTCACATCTGGTGGTCTCTTCTGTACATAACATTCTGAACCTAAGTAAGCAATCCCCAAACATCTCTAGATCTTCCTACTATGACAACATCCCTCCACCATCCCCTTTTGAACATGAATATTCAATAAAGCAAACATCTCATACCCAGCTGCTGCAAAAATCATAAGACGAAAATGGGAAACAAGACTAAACGGCGCTGTCACCTCATTTAGAAGCCACACTTGGCACAATCATATGCATGGAAAGCATCACCCACCACCTTAAACATTTTTGCTCCATTTGTTCCCCTTTGTTCCTCAAGGAGAGGCTTAGCTGCCCTCTAATCAGTTAATAAGCATCCTATGCTGCCCAGCCTGGCATTAGCACTACCAGCGGAAAATTGTATTCCTCCAGTAGCTTTCCCCACTTAACCAGCACAACATGTTATAGTGATGATTGCTACTTGATGTAAATGAAAATGGGTTGTAGCTTTATCATGCTGTATTATCTTGTCCACTGGGAGAAAAAAAAAAAATATCCAAAAAGGCAAAAACCAAAATGTAAAAACCTACAATCTCACCCCCCACCCCCCCCCCCCCCAAAAAAAAACCCCAATACCCAACATAATTTCCCCCCATTTCAAATTAATAAGTCCCAACAAAACAGTATAGTATCAGACAAGACATTTTGCCGAGTAGAAATTAGTCATGCTTTGGTATTTTAGCATTGAGAGAAGATAAGTAAAAGACTGAGAACCTTTCCATTGTTTCCTGGATTTATCTGTAAATGTGACCAATGTCTTTTAACAGACTGTTTTGTGGAAGATGGTAGAACTACTTCTCTAGGTACTGGTATATTTCCAGAAACTGTGTGAAGTTTACTTTGTAAGCAACTCCCCTGTTTTTTAGTCTGAAGGACTTTAAGAAGTTCTATTTGTGTATCAGGTGTTCCTTGCGCCAATCCAAAATCTACTAACGCATACCTAAAAGAAAACGCAAACAATGACATAATTGGCCAACAGCAAATTTACATTTGACAGTTTTACAGAAAGTGAAATATAATATTTTTTATTACACTCTTTAAAGAGTGACATCACACAGTCATAACTTTGCAGTGTATTATTTTTGTTCTTATTTTAATATTTGTAATTCTATTATAAATTAGTATGATTTTGAAAAGAGTTGAGAATCTTAGCTTTCCAGAATAACAGCAGTACAAGCATTGACACATGGAAGACTGCACAATACATGTTTTCAATAACAGACAACTTGTCAATGTGATTGTACTTTTAGTATTTTCAAAACAGCAGTACAAATCCCATAAATACAACCATCGGTTACACCATATCTATTAAATGGAATAAGGGAAGTAATTCTCTCATTTTAACATTTTGAACAAAAATAAACTTTGCATTTTATTATAAAAACGCACACTTGTTTTTCGGCTATTTCTCTCCCTTGTAGTATTTTGTATACAAAACGTTTAGACAGATTACACCTTCTGACAGATATAACAGTGGTGGAATCTGCAGTCTAAGACCTCTCAAAATACTGAAAGAAAAAACAAACACTATAGCAAAACAAATCAGTCCTTCCCCTGACATACTTCAATTTACACATTAATATGGATACTGAGTATTGCTACTCTTTTATCAATAGGTGTAAATCGTATTTGCCTGTTGTAGATTGGATGGCCAGTCCTACCAGCTTTTAATGGAACAAAAGTAGGACAGAAGAATTATAGGCGGAGCAGAGTTCACTAGGAGTGGATTATTCTGCTGCAGTTAGTCAATAAATAAAAAAGTGAAAAAATAATCTAAAGGTTAGATGAGCAAGAAACCTGTAGAGAAAGCTATTTTTGCTGGTTAGACTGAGTATGCCATATTGACATGTTTTTAAAATTGATTACTTTGTACTGGGGGTGTGCACATGTCCCTGAGTTCTCTTTTAGGTCCATTATTGATCATGTCCAGAGTAATGGCATTAAAAAGGATTCTAACACTATTCTAGAGGGTAAATTTAATCTTTAGATAAGGAAATAAGTGTCAATTTCAGTATTTTTTATAGTTATTTTAGTTAAATCGCATCTATTTTTTAATAGTAATCCTTTGAGTTACTATTCCGTAAAAAAGGGGGGACAGGAAAACACTAAGTAAATTGAGCTGTGTTCACTGAAACCATAAAGACATTATGGCAAGTCAATCATCAGCATGCAAAGATTTCTTGGCCAATGTTAGAACTTCTTCAATGGTTGACTAGTACATGCAGATAGGATTATATAAAAAAAAGCCAGTTTTTTACCAAAATCAATTTTAAAATTGAAGCCAAACACCCAATTTTCTCTGTAGTAGATATCAACTCAGAGGGTATAGTGTGTTAATATGAAACGTTCCTTAAACCCCCCCCCCCAAAAAAAAAAAAAACATTCTATAAACCCTTTCTAGATAACCTACAGATCAGTGGAATCAAACTACTAAACAGTGATTTCAACATGTCTAGATTAAAATTATGATAGAGAAAAATAGATGGTATACTTTTCTACAGGACATTTCTTAAAAGAAGCTTCCTAATTGACTGACTTGTCTATTTAAAAACGTTTAATTTGATTTAAAAAAAAACCTACAGTCCTTCCTCTAAACTGGTAAGAAAACCTGATGAAGCTGCTTAATACTTTCACAGCACTTGAACTATTTAGAACTAGATAATCTAAAATATGCATTAACTTACTGCTTCAGACGCCTGTTGTACAAGAAGTTACTTGGTTTAACATCTCTGTGCACAATTCCAAAATGGTGGATACGTTTAAGAGCTTTAAAGAGATTAAACATGTATTCCTTTGCTTCTTGGAAGCTCAGAAAAGGCAAAATATCCTGCATAGAAAAAACAACAAACAATTATGCAAATAGAAACTAACCAAATATTGAGAAAGTAATGAGGCGTAAAGATAATTATTTAGGTTCAAATGAAAATTAGACATTTGGGTACATAGTGTTCGAAGAAAACTTTATAAATCATATCAAAAATGGATAGTAACAAAGTCTCAAGAGAAGTCTTAAATATGTAACAGGCATAGAAAAATGCTGCAAACTTTCATTTCGCAACACTTTTTTTAATATATTTTTATTCAGTTTTTTGTCAAAAATAAACGGTACAGCATATGTTATAATCAAACAACCCATAACAGTATAAACAACGAGAGTTTATAATACAGGTGAGGTAAAGAACTCAGAACCACCACAAACGGAGTGGTCCTCGAGATTAGTAACATACGGGTAAATAAGAATCAAAAGCAAAACTTTTTTAAAGGCTAAGCAAAATAATCACAGCCGACATCATAAAATGCAAAATTCTAACACGTCCAATGATGGACCTGAAAAAAAGTGTTGCAAAAAAGTTGGCAAATATGATGGGAAAAAAAAACCAGAGGAACATAGATGGTAAGAGCAATGATAGCTGACCACTCTGGGTCCAGGAGCTGAATGGAGATTGTATTTCAGTAGATCTTTAAAGCAACCCTGTCTTTGGTGTGATGACAATAGATGGAGCAAATTGTAACTATATATTTAAAGCTTGGAGTCCACAATGAGGGAATTAAGCAGCATCAGAATGGCAAGCAGTAATCATGTTTTTATTTGCACATTGTTTTTCTTTTAAAGCAGTGCTTTAAAAATGTTGTTCTAATATGGATATATTGCACTAAAAATATAACCAATTAGGAATATAATACATAGAATTGGCTCGGTCATTTTATACAACTATACCAACTGCATCCTATAAAAAGGTATCACTCATGAGCACCGCTGAGGAACTTACTTTGATGAAACATGCTAGGTTATATAGGAGAAAGCCATTTGATCTAATACCAGAGAAATTCTTAATTTATGGATTCTACATCTCATCTGCCTTAGCTTTGGACGGAGGGCTACGAAGACGTGACCTTTGCATCACCAGGAAGTACCACAATGACCTCAGATGTCACTTCCAAGTCAGACTGGCACATGCAGCAGCAGTGAGGCTAGAAGTGTTTAGTGGAGTTTAGATTCAGATTTCAATATAGCCTGCAATTATGTTTCCGAAAGTGAGAAAAATCTAAAAACCATCTGTCCTATGTATGCTCCTAGTTATGTGTGAATTTTTGTCTTGTCTGTTAGAAAAGTTTCCTTTTTACTTTTCAGTACAAATAATCATGTTTGTGAAGCATAGGATAAAGAGCTACCTTGTGACTTTGATGGGGCCCTTATGTGTATTCATAAATACAGATGCGACCCAGTTCGCCCTCCTGAACAATTTAAGGATCTAGTAATTGGATGATGAAATCTTGTCAGAAAAGTTGATTTATATGCTTGTCAAACGTTCAAAAGAATCCAAATTACAGTATTTAAATCTGGATGACATTCCAGTCCTTTCTACCTGTGGATCTTTAGATTCCATGGATGAGCATGAATGGCCATCTGGCAGTCAAACAGAAGAGATAAGGGAGGATCCCAAATAATTTAATACTGAAGTAATAGGAGGTGCCTAAACATTAAGGGCATGGGGATATAGGACATTCGTTCTGACCTTTTTATAAGAGGCCTTTTTTGAGAGTTGTCAACACAAGCACAAAATTTTCATAGTGCACCAGGTTATTAAAGGTTTCTATGTGGAAATCAGTCCCTAAAGCCGATGAAGCTGTAGCCAATCTCAGCTAAAATGCATTCTGTTGGAAAAAGGGGGTCCAATAAACAAATCAAGAACATTGAGACGATGGAAAGTATTTAAGAAACATCAAATTTCTTCAAGGAATAATCAAATCTGGGGTTACAATAGCCTCAGTCTCCAGAAAACTAAGGATTTGAATGGATTCATTGCATAAGAATGTTCGAGAAATAAGATTTACTCAAACATTGCTGTTATGAAAAGGGGGGATCAATTTAGTTTGCGAGCCATCACTGGATGCGATCACACTTTCTGCCAGACTGTGGCCACTGCACTGGTCACCAGGGGAAGGATCTAAATTGCTGAGACACTTCCCTTTGAAAGTTCTTTTTTGGTGACAAGCTTGCTTGGGTGATTCAAAATCACTGGAGTCAAATCTCAGCATTACCTAGGAGGAATATTTTTGTAAAACCCAGCAGTCCATTCTCACCAGTGCAACTGGAAGCATTATGCAGCAGTTTACAGACATTGGTGAGAAACCAAAGAAATCACCTGCTATTACGTCAATCTAAGACACAGACTGCTTCCAGTCCAAACTTTTCCTAGTAGAAGAAACAGGTTTCCAAATTATCTTTAACCTACAAAGGCTTAAACAATTTGTGCAGGAAAAAAATTTGAACACTCTGGTCCTATCTGGATGACAGGGAAATCAGTACACATTGTACAAGCCAGGACAGTCAAGTTTCTCTCCTTCCTGCAGAAAGATGGTTGGATTACAAACAAAAGAGTACCCGCTCAACAGCTGCAGTTCTTGGGAGTACAGATAGAACAAGAGATCAATTATCTTGTCAAATAGGTGATCCAAAACTCAAAATCTGGCATATCAGATTCAAGCCTTGTCCCAGGATGCTCTCTTCCACTACCTGCATCCTTCCATGGGCAAGATTGCACATGAATATGCTCCCACTAGATTTTCCAGTTGGATCACAGTCCAAATTCTCTGGATCATTTCAACAGATTTGCAAAAGACTCAACTGGGAGCAAGAAGCAACATTTAAGGACCTGTAGGTATTGGTCTCGAAACAAGAGTGGTCGGTCCTAACAGAGCTCAATTCAGGATGTTGAGACTCATTTACCCACTAGAGTACTGCAGTGTGCATAGCGCCAAAGCAAAAAAACTACAAACATTCAACACCCATTTTAGATCACAAGATCTTTTTGAATAGTGAGGGCATCCATAAACTGACAAGGAGAAGAACTGTGGCAAAAGAATTTTTAACAATGATAAGAAAAAGAAAAACTTAACCTCTGAAGAAACCAGCCATAGAAGGGGTGGAGAAAAGTGTGTAAAGTGAAATAAATATGGTTATAGTCTCATCTCAGACACCACAGCATGAGGGATAGATGCTCTGACAACACCTTGAAACTTATAGCCCCTCTTTTGCCCTCAAAAGACACCTTATGGAAGATCAGGACAGAAGGAGTGGAGGTAATGGCAGTCGACCCATTTTGGCCTCATTGCCATTGTTTGCACTATCCAGGGAGAGGCTTCTGGAGAAGACCTGGCCTCTAACTACTTCATCCAGACCCTGCACCAGGGACCACTTTTTCACTCAAATGCAGCTGCTCTCCTTGAGGTGGAATTCTCAAACAAGGTAATCAAGGTGCTGTTACAAACAGAATTCCTTCTCCAATACAAGTTTTGGAAAAGATTAATTTGTTGGAGAAAACAAATTGAATCATCAAGTTTCTGCTACCATCTTGCAAGTTCTTAATTTGTAGCAAAATATTTGAAATTAATAAAGTGAAAAAAGGTGCAAAGTATTAAAATGGTGAAAATACCACCAGCCTCACTAAGTGCTATATTGTTGAATAAAAATTGTTATTGTTCACCATTCATATGTTTCTTCCTTATTATAACTAACCACCTGTATTGATTCTGTATTAAGTGATCCTCCTATTTAGGATCTACTTTGTTATACATCTAAATATACCCTTTAAGACTTATAGAATTTTGTCCTCAGAAACCAGTCAGATTTTCTGACATAAGGTAGAAGATAGATTAGTTTCAACCCTGTAAATACTAGAGTATCACCAGTCACAACTGGATTAGTGTAGTTTATCCAAAACAGTTTAATATTTTTATATAGCATTCTGTTTCTTACAGAGTGTTGATAATATTGACCTCTTATTGAATAATTCATTGATGGATTGCTTCATATAAAGAGTTATGTTTTATCCTACAAAGTTCATACATCAAGCTTCTCATCGTCAACTTTTGTTTATATAGCGCCAGCAAATTCCGTAGCACTTTACAATTGGGGACAAACCGTACCAAACTAGGTAAAATAGACAAAGGTGAGAAGGCCCTTCTCACAAGCTTACAACCTAAGGGATTTGTGGTCCCTGAAAAATAAATTCAATAAGGCTTATTAAGCCCTTTGCAGTTTACCTTTTCACCCTCATTTTCAGTTTAACTGCAAGCAATAATTGAAAATAAATGGAAAAAAGTCTTACCACAAAGCATTCATGTTCCAAATAAGGCATTACAATAACCACATGATCATTTTTCCTAAAGCAGTATTTTACTCCCATGACATTGTCTTCACCCCTAATAGAAAAAACACAAATCATACACTTTAATAGAAAAAGTACTACCAAAGACACAAAACAAACGCTAAACTAGATTAATATTCTGTGGGGAAAACAAAAAACAAAACATACAAAAAGTTGATATAGAATATTTATTACACACAATGCAAAGCAAATTAAAGTTTATGAAAATAATCAGACACCAGTATGATCATAGCATCTTAAAGTGAGAGCATACCATATTGCAAAGTTATTTTTTCTTTAAACATGGACATTATTCATTCTTTACCAACAAATATAACAGTATATTTTGGAAGTGTTAGCAGGAAGTGGACTGTAAAATTCAAGAGTGTTACCACCTTTTTCTTTAATAATCTTTATAATTATATTATTTGTGTGTTCCTACCATGGAATGGTCTCTGTTGTATAGAACAAGGTCCTGTTAATTACATATACCTAGGAATTCTGTCAAGCATAATAATCAATCCTCTCTGGAGCAGGAGAGCCAAATATGAAAGCCAACTGCTTATTGGAGATGCCTGCAGAGGCCCAATTACCACCTAAGATCCTCAGCAGAAGTCACAACAAAATCAAAATTGTAAAAAAGCCAATATGGTTTGTTGGTTTCACAAATTGGTAGACTGATATATTGTCTCCTTGGCCAATTATGTTATTTTTATAAATTTCCCAGGTAGATAAATACTGAAAAACAATTTGATTAAATGTTATTGCCATGACCTTACAAGTTGGAAAAGATAGGCAAGAATTCCTTAAAAATGGAGTACCACATTAAATATAGCCTACCAATGCTACATTGTTTTATGTCAATGATAATCATTTACAAATTACACTGTCAATTATATGTGAATAAACCTCTCCCTGCAACCTATAAGGATATTGTAAGCTACACAGTAGTGACTATTAACATGAGGCCTCAAGTATAATAAGCAATAATTTGAAGTACATTATTCCTAATGTACAAGCTTTAACACAAAACAAGATATCACAAAAGCTACCCTTCTTCACAATTGGTACAGTGGATGGCATGACACCTGGATGATCAGATCTATCCAGTTTGGCCAAAAAGTGTAAAAGGTTTCAACCGCACCTTCAATGTTTGACTTCATAAAGATCCATCAAAACCAAGTTGTGTTACAGTAGTGTTTATAAAACCTGTCCTGGGGTAGTAATATATGCATATGTCTTCCATATTTTAACAGTTAGAGGTACACATTAATAACTGACCAATTTACAATATCTGGAAACATGTACTGATAGGATACAGGAGGATAGATTTGAGAATCAATGACTGATGAGAGAAATACCAATAAAATTCATGAAAATACATAAATGTTTCAGTCTCAAATAGGTTTACCTAAAAGTAAAAAATAAATTGCAATATATTAGAGAACACCATTTAAATAAATTATAAAAATGTATAACCGTGTAAGGGGCGCTATATAAATAAATGATGATGGCTGCCAATGGAAATAACTCATCCACACTTCCATCCTAGTCCCTTTTGTGATTGCCAACGCTGACAAATAAGACATGCAGAGTTCCTGTCACCTTTCAACATTGCAACACCCTCACATGAAAGCAGTTGTCATGGAAAGCTCTGGGATGGAGGATTAGCACCAGTGTTGTGGCCCTCTTGTGTTATTAAATAATCACGTAATACTTACCCAGCTACTGTGAGGCACTGTAGCTCTGCTGCAATTCGGCTGGGGTGACTTGTAGGGATTAGATGTTTCAAAGCAAATTTAGAATCTTCTCCTGACTTTAGTCTTGCAACAGCCAAATACACAGAACTAAATGTACCTGTGTAAAAAAAAAAAAAAAAATATGCATGACATACTTTACCTATAAGTCATTTTTATTTAAATTACTACAACTCCATTAAATAGTTCCCTCCCCTTAGCCAAGCCTGAGGGCTGCTCCATGCAGGGCTTTCTGTTGAAAACTAGTTTATTGCTCTAGTAGTTTGTGCACATAAATTTTTATTTTTTTAAAAGAACACAATTCATTGGGAATTTCATTCAATGGGACAGAATCAATTCCCTGCGTTCTTCTTTAGATTGCAGACTGCACACTACTATCATTACTATGGTAATAGAGGCACATTTTTACCGTTAGTACAATAATTCCAACACCGATTTTTGCTGGCAGCTATGTGAGCCACAAGCAAAAATAAGAGTTACAATTACCGTACTAACAGTAATAACGCGTGCCCCCCGTGGTTCTAAAGAACATGGGGAATTGAATCTGCCCAAATATGTTTAATGAAATTTTTCAGCCAAGCTGTGTCATTTTTTGGTCCCTTTCTCAACAGCTTTCATGCAAAGCTAAAAGATGTGGTTGTAACAATGAAAACAAAGGGCTCGTCCAAATGAGTAGTTTCTTGACTTTTGTAACAAATGAGAAAAAGATAGTTACATAAATGAGGCAACTTTATTGCAAGTATTTTGAATTGCATTTCAAATCAAGAGAAACCTGGATAAACCCTTACTATTTGTTTACTTCCTTATAAGATATCTGTACACAAACATTGCTCAACCTGGTAAACAAAAAGTAGTGCATTTGATCAAACAATAAAAAATTTTTTTACCTACAAAGATCAAGCAAAACTTTTTGGACAAATGGAGTTTTGACTTTGTTTAAAGGTAGCAGCATAATACTGCAAATGCAAGTTTAAACTACTTTTAGCAGCATTTTCTCCATAAGGCTTCACAATGGCCTGAAAGAACTATGTATTTGTCTGCACCTTAAATAAAAACACCATGCACAAGAATATTTTTTTCAAGCCCACCTACATAATATTTAAACTTACCCTCTCCAATTTTTCCCATAATATAGAAGACATTACCAATTTGTGGTACAGCTGCAATAAGATTTTCAATTTCTCCTATAAGTAGAGCAGATTACATTACTATTAGAGCTGCAAATTCTTTAATAACGAAATATACATAAAATAGTCTTTATGTATGATACATACATATGAATCATTTCATGTCACTTAAGCCTAATATAAAAACTTAAAACATACATGATGCCCTCTGTAGTCATACAGAAAATGTTTCAGACATGAGATCTAGGATTGCACACAGGGCATGTGTTTTATTCATAAAAGTTGAAATAGCATGTTTGGGGGCTCTGCCCCTTCCTCAGATGTGCATTGTTTGATCTCGCTGCTGAAACCGATGGTTGATCCAGAGGGGATTAAATCTCAGATCTGCACCAGGATGAAATATGTATTTTTTTGCAGCAGTATATCTTGTGTGCCTTGAATTGAATAGTTCTACACACAACCCCCCCCCCCAACCAAAACATGGAAACTATTAATTCAGCTGATGTATAAAATACGGCACACACATGAAGCAGTTCATATGGAAACATCCTCCTGGATCTCCACCATGAGAGAGATGACAAACATTCTTCATGACCCTCTAATGCAGTGTTGGCTAACCTGTGACACTCCAGGTGTTGTGAAACTACACGTCCCAGCATACCCTTCCAGCAATAAGCTGCTATATATTGGCAAAGCATGCTTGGACTTGTAGTTTCACAACACCTGGAGTGTCACAGGTTAGCCAACACTGCTCTAATGTATGTATGGCATTAAGATCAGTGGTGGTGTATACAATGGTATGTCAGCTCTCCTTCATTGTAAAACTATTAGATTCCATTCATTCACATTCAATTGTTCATAACACCCCTTCTAAAGGTCCACTTTCACCACTAATTAAGATGGTGCTTTTTAATATGGACATTTTTTTCAGCAACTTTAGTCTATAGTAATTGTACAGGGATAGTTGACATCTCAAGAAAGACAGATGTTAAGTTTATAGCAAAGTACCAAGAATGCATTAAAAATGTTGCTATTCAAGGTGCAAGTGTTCCTCATTTAAATAAAGGTGCAATAAGTAACTGCAATGACATGATTTTATGGGTTTAAGACAAATATGGAAAAACTAAGTTTGCTGCTGCCTGTTTGGAAAAGACTCATAACACAACTGAAGAAAAATCAAAAGTACACTCTATTAGTGAAAACATTGAAAATAATGAAACATTACACAATATGAGTTTAAAACCCAAACAATTAGCAGATAAATATTAATGCTTCAAACCTGTTGATATGCATATTAGATTGTATTAAGATGATATGGCAGTAAGGTTTAATAATGTAAATTCTGCATTACGCCATATATATTACGAATAGACCGTGTGCTGTGGGCTATGTTTACACTTTTCTGGTTTCCATATGTACTCTGTTCCTACAAGAGAATGTCCAAGGAAACATGGCGGCGATCATTGCTGTCAGTAACACAAAGCTATCACGACTAAAGTACATCAGATTATAATCCCCATACTAATAACGAATCTGTTTATTTTCCCCCTGCTTTACTGTAGTCCTAAGTAACATAACACTATGGGGTATTACGCTACCTCCCATAAAAATATTCTAGTTACCTGTCACGTCGCCGCCAACCATTTCCCCCCCGTTCTCCCGTAAACCGTATCGGACAGAAAACGGCGCTAAAACCGAACTGTCCTCAGCAGCCTCTGAAATAGAAACATCCCGCCTTCCAGGAACTATGATGATTGGACGAGACTTCAGAGACTAGTTCCTGTGGTCCAATAGCAACGCTCCGACATAGAAACATAGAAATAGAAACGGGACAGTTGACGATGGTGGGCGGGATCAAAGCTGGCGAACGTCATCACAGAAAAGTGAGCGCAGCGCAGGGAGTTTGATCGTGTTCGCCGTGGAGACAGAAATATCTACTAGCACAGGCAGGCTTTATTATTCATAGCTTAACTGGATTTTGTCAGATTGTATATATTTAGATAACTTAATTTATACGAGAACTGTAATTACAGAACCTACAAATGTAATTTATGTAACAATATGGCAGTGATTCCTAACCATTCTGATGTGATGTCTCACCTGGTGACACACCAATGATTAAGCTGTTCAGTGAAAATAGTGAAAGCTATGAGTTTGTTTAAAAAGCAAAAATATTTTTTTAGTTTACAGTAACAATGTATATATTGTATTTTGTATCAGAGCCGTAACTTAGATTTCTAGGGGCACATTTATCATTTACCGTTGAAATAGAGAAATGGTTATCAATCCTTATCGGACGGATAAGTATTGATTCATTTCTCAAATTTATCAAAACCGGAGTACAGAAACAGCAGTCCCGATAATCTGCTGTTTCTGTGGAAAAAAAAATCATACTTACCCCTGCCTCTTCGGAAGCGCTGTCTTCGGGTCTTCTCCTTACTCTTCAATTGCGCATGTCCAGTTCCACGAACTGGACATGCGCACACAGATCCCCTCTGCTGTGAGTGACAGGGAGGGATCATGTGATCCCTCCACACATGCGCTGTCCAGCTCTGCTCTCCGGAGCAGAGCTGACAGCATTAGATTTCCTCATGTACGCCAGCTGCAGCTGGCGTACATTAACATGACAAGTTCCCGACTTGTTAGATTGCGACCAGGAGCAGTCACCATTCTGTTGAATGGTGACTGCTCCCAAAAACGAAGAGGAATGCAAAGCAGCAGATATCCATGATATCTGCTGCGATGCCCCCTTAATAAATTTGCGGAGGACACTGTGGGACCTTAATTACCCGTTAAAAGCACTATCGTGCTTTATTAAATATGCCCCCCAGTAATAGGAAACATAAATGTGCAAGAGTCATTCAGTATATATTGTTGTCAAGTGCAGAGAAAAAAGTCCGGTATACTAGGAACTAAGAATTATAGTATGTATCAAGATCAAAGGTCTGGCATACTGGAAGTCATAAATTGTAGTCAATATCAAAGCCAATGTTCTGGTCTACTGGGATATATGAGATATGCTTTCAGGCACAGCAGGAGTTAACTCCAATTTTTAGAGTGTATAATATGAGAAAATAAAAGAGTTTGCGGTCAAGTATAACTTGTACAGCATAACAGTGAGAAAGTGGAGCAAAGTAACACCATAGTGGCCAACTTTGTGACAGGTCAAGTGACAGGGCAGGAGGTGGCGTGGTGACGTCTTTGCATCACCATACCACACCTCCACTATAAAATGCAGAAATTCACAGCATTGAATAGCGGGGGGTGGGGCTTATTGATGCGATAAAGTATGGCAACACACACAATAATCTGGCAACCAGATAACTGGGCTGCCAGGTTATTATAGCGACTGATGTTTGCTAAGCTCCGATGATAACGCAAAAACTGACCTGATAAAAGTCCACTGCTCTGATCTGCAATCTTTTGATATTTATAGAAGTACTTAGTGCTGTCGGCATTCGGAATATGCAACATCAAAAGCACGAGTTATATCTGGATGACAACCAATCGTAATCTAGAGTTGAAAATTAAAATTTTACCTGGGGCGTGAAGGAAAACTTTCACCCCACAAGCTCTCAATGTTAACCAAATGAACCTACAATATTCATAAATTGCGCCCTTCCTTCAGCGCCGCACCCTGGGCAGTCCCTCATCTCGCATAACCATCGTTACGGCCCTGGTGATGACTTGCCTTGGTATTATAGACAACCAATCGCCAGAGCCGTAACTTAGAATTCTAGCGCCTGGGGCGGCGAAAAAGGCAAATGCCGCCCCCCTAGCCCTCAATTTTAACCAAATGAACCCAAAATATTACTAAATTGTGCCCCCTTCAGCGTTGCGCCCTGGGCGGTCGCCCCTATCGCACAGCCCTAGTTACGGCCCTGCTTTGTATACTAAGCTCATTATACTGCCAACTTTGCTTACCATGATAACTCACAAACTACTGCTCCTGCAATAGACCCTGCCATAGTGACTGGCAGGGCCGTAACTAGGGCTGTGCGATAGGGGCAACACTGAAGGGGGGGCGCAATTTAGGAATAATTTAGGTTCATTTGGTTAAAATTGAGGGCTAGGGGGGCGGCATTTGTCTTTCTCGCCCCAGGTGCTAGAATTCTAAGTTACGGCTCTGGCGACTGGTTGTCTATAATACCAAGGCAAGTCATCACCAGGGCCGTAACTATGGTTATGCGAGATGAGCGACTGCCCAGGGCGCAGCGCTGAAGGAAGGGCGCAATTTATGAATATTGTAGGTTCATTTGGTTAACATTGAGAGCTTGTGGGGTGAAAGTTTTCCTCCACGCCCCAGGTAAAATTTTAATTTTCAACTCTAGATTACGATTGGTTGTCATCCAGATATAACTCGTGCTTTTGATGTGGCATATTCCGAATGCCGACAGCACTAAGTACTTCTATAAATATCAAAAGATTGCAGATCAGAGCAGTGGACTTTTATGGGGTCAGTTTTTGCGTTATCATCGGAGCCTAGCAAACCTCAGTCGCTATAATAGCCTGGCAGCCCAGTTACCTGGTTGCCAGATTATTGTGTGTGTTGCCATACTTTATCACATCATTAAGCCCCACCCCCTGCTATTCAATGTTGTGAATTTCTGCATTTTATGGTGGGGGTGTGGTATGGTGATGCAAAGACGTCACCACGCCACCTTCTGCCCTGTCACTTGACCTGTCACAAAGTTGGCCACTATGGTGTTACTTTGCTCCACTTTCTCACTGTTATGCTGTACAAGTTATACTTGACCGCAAACTCTTTTATTTTCTCATATTATACACTCTAAAAATTGGAGTTAACTCCTGCTGTGCCTGAAAGCATATCTCATATATCCCAGTAGACCAGAACATTGGCTTTGATATTGACTACAATTTATGACTTCCAGTATGCCAGACCTTTGATCTTGATACATACTATAATTCTTAGTTCCTAGTATACCGGACTTTTTGCTTTGCACTTGACAACAATATATACTGAATGACTCTTGCACATTTATGTTTCCTATTACTGCATGTTGGCAGTGCATACTACATGTTGGACTGTGATCTTGATTTTATTCTGGAGTGTGCTATCAAAAGGTCAAGTGCTCTTTATCATTGTCAGCGGTAATCAGAGAATTATGCATTTCACTAGGGCTACCATACATTATTGAGTCAAACCTGCGATTGGAAAAGATCAATGTTTGCTGTTCTGTGGCTACCAGCACTGCGATCCATTCTCCGTTAACATCAGCATACAATCGTTGCAGTAAAAAATAATTTGATTACCACTTTAGACTAATTATTTTTACAGTATAGTGTACTTAATTTATTGAAAACTTGATACATATTTATTTTGGCAAACAAGCTGTGGAATCAATTCTCACTGTAAATTTCCCGAAAAAAAATAAAAACAATGGGAATTGTTAAAAAAAAATCAATTTTCCTTCACGGCACCACCACACTCCCCAGCCCTCATTCCCCCACCTCTGTTAATTCATTCCATCCCCCTCTTCATTCTCCCTCTTTATCCTGGACCTGGGAATAACCCAGGTAGTGTGTTGGTGTGAATGGATCAACCTGGGTCATGTGATCTGGGTCAGCGACCACCAGGGTTATTCTATTGTTATAACCAGATACGCTGCAGAATGAAAGGTGTTCCCGGGTTATTCTACGTGGGTTCTGTTAAAGAATCTCATTGGCCTCTGCTAAGTCATCTATATGAGCCTCTTCTGTCACTTTTTAATGACTCATCTTGATAACGCAGGGCCGACACGGGTCCAGTGTGAGAGATGACCCGGGATTTACTTGGGACCAAAGTGCTGTGTGAATAGATGCAACACGGGTTGATACCATGTTTATTATCCTGTGTTTGACCCAGGATCTTGGTGAGAAAGGGTTATTAGAAGGTGTTCTAAAGTGGGAGTACTATAGTTTACACACAGTATAATCCCAAAACCAATAATAGCCTCCACAAACACTGACAGCAAGAACAATAATTTTGATGTTAACTGTATCTTTGTTTTTCCCCCAAATAGTTGACTGGCATTCTGAAAAGGTAGAGCCCTTTTAATCGTTTAGCGAGAGAGGTGAATGGAGAACGTTAGAGATGAGCCATTTTAGCCTGTTGTGTAAATATCCAATCAAAATCGCATCCCCACAGTGGCATTTAGATCAGAACTTGAAGGTTCACAATTTTTGTCAGCTGGGGGTAGTTGTATTAAACTGCAGATTTTGCAAGTTGCCGATATTTCCCGATGTCCGCCGCTGTTCTTTACAGGCAAGTTTTGTCTTTAAAGACATTGCTGTTTTAAATTTCCCCTGCAATGTCGTCGAATATCGGCAACTTGCAAAATTCACAGTTTAATACATTTACTCCCTGGCCTTTAGAACAACTTGAGAGTGTGTCACATACACAGCTATGCTTATGTGAAGTGTGAGTGGGTTAATCAAAGTAAATCACCTATGTTAAATGGAATTTAATTTGACAAAACATGTCACAGTGCTTACTGTAAAAAAAAAGATAATACAGTACATTGACATACAACAATATATTGCAAAACAGTTTCTTAAAATAAATAGAAATAACATAAAACTAAAACTCACATGTATTCATGTAATCTGTTGGCCTGGGGGATGGCAGAAATATGGGCAACTCTTCAATCAGACTCAGCCCCCTCCTCCCCCCCCAAAAAAAACCACAGTCTTTTATAGTTTTTCATGATTTTTAAATAAGGGCTGGGCTGTATGTATGTTAGTTTCCCTTTTGTGACCTGTATTTACAAATTACTTGATCAGTAATTATTATAAATGAAGATATCTATTATTGGGCTTGTCCTATAATATTGCATTCACCAGACAGGTAAGACAGCTCTGCGTGGTTGCATTTGAAACATGAAAATATCAGATACATTATTTAGGACTATACTTCACTACCATATCCTCTCTATGGGCTAGCATTTAAGTTTGACTTATGGGGCGGGCCTCGTTGCACTGATTATAAAGAGGTACAGAGTCATTCTCAAATATCAATGATAAAATAAATTGTTTTGATGTATTATATTTCCTGCATAGATATATAATGAGACCTGAGATTGTCCTTTAGCATTTGGTGGTGCAAAAGAACATTCTCTGACAAGCTGCCCTTATCTGTAGTTGTGAGACACTAGGGGCTAGATTTACTAAGTTGCGGGTTTGGAAAAGTGGGGATGTTGCCTACAGCAACCATTCAGATTCTAGCTTTCATTTATTTAATAACTTATACAAAATGACAGCTAGAATCTGATTGGTTGCTATAGGCAACATCCCCACTTTTTCAAACCCGCAGCTTAGTAAATCTAGCCCTAAGGGGTAAATGTATCAAGCAACAGTTCTGTTAAACCGCCTATTAAAGGCACAACCACTGATAAACTGCCCAAAAACTGGAGATTCATTCAGTAAAGTGTTCAATATTGCCGACCCGATTTTCCCACCTTGGCGTCAGTTTCAAAAACTGCCTGCAAAACAGCCAAAAGAGGTAGCTGTGATAGGCATGTTGCTTGAGCTATCTTGCCATTATTAACATACGAGTAGGCATCATTGAGTTATGAATTATTGTGACAATCATTATTTAATCTTTATGAGGACAAAATTAATTTATAATTAACTTATGAGGGCATGTATGTATTATTTGGCAATATGAGTAATTAATTATATTAAGGGACAATAATTATGATGGGAACAACACTTAATATATGGCACAACAAATGCCAGCATGCACTTTTGCAAATCTCCATGCTGGTACTTGTAGTCCCACATGTGTGCAATATAAATGGTATAAATGGCCTCTATTAGCAATCAAATATTATTGCCCATTAATATAATTATATATAACATATAATTATATATTCATAATGCCCTCATAATATAATAAAATTGCCCCTTTTAATATTATGAACAATAAAAATTGCCCCCGTAAGTCAACTTAAATTAATTTTGTCCTAAAATAATGATTGAAACGAGGGGGTAAATGTATTAATGTCCGGATTCTTCAACTCCGGCGAGATCGGCGTCTTCAGCGCTTAAATTTAAAGCGGCGCTGCTTTGTAAAGGGAAGTTTCCCTTTACAAGACAGCGCCCGTACTTTCCCCTTTTCCCCTTACAGCAAAACGAGTGCCCTGCACACGAAGTCAGGGAAGTTCCTCCCCGGCGGCGGTGGACCCCTTACATGATCCATTGCAAGACTTCATCTGTAACTTGTCGGGTGTGTCCCACGCTACCCCTCTCCCTCCAATTAGGATCTTTGCCGCTTCTCGCACCCGCTGTCAGGCCATGGAGTGCTCATACACCTTCATCGCTGCAAGAGGTGATCCCTTCTCAACATGCGGAGCAACTCTGAGCAGGTTCCAGGTGCCACAGCAGCCTGGGAGCTGTGTCCTCCACTAGGCCTCAGCTGAAGCTGAGTCATTGATTTGTACACAAACTGTAGTATTAATCTGGCCACATTGCAAGGTGGGTGGCCCACTTTCCACATACCCTGCAATAGACTACAAACATTAGTGACAGTGCATGTCACTTACCTGTAGCTTGGCACGCTTACCTACCTACCTTACTCTCTTTGAAACCTGTAGTCTTTTTGGTAGCATCTTTCACCTTCAAGATTACTTGTACTTAACTCTTATCAGTTGCCATTCCTGACCTACACCACAAGAGGGCACCAAAGGACCAGTTATCTCTACAGTGTCATAGACTATTGCTTTCCATTTGCCCTTCAAACAAAACCTTTATATTTTGCAAACATGATGTGATCTTGTTCATTTCCATCTTGTCCAGTGTGTGAACCATCCGCCCTCAGAGCATTCATTACCTGTTAAACATTATATATATTTAGTCCTATTACCTCTTTATATACCCCATAACAATTCCTAAAAGTAAAAAATCTACCTAAGAGACTTGGGTTAAATACCTAACTTTGGGCCAATCTACTTCACAGAAAAAAGCCTGTCCAACCTCGCCATTGTCACACGCTGGTCCCATAAACCGGTACCGGCGCTGTTATCTTCATCTGGTAAACGGTGATTGAACTTACTATTTTGTTCTAAGATATCACTTTTACTCAGGTGCTCCTTATTTTCGTTTTGGACCTCCTTTCCATTCTGATTGGTTCTGGTAGTTTGGAACAACTATTTAAACCTCCCATGATTCTCTGTTCCTTGCCTGTTCTTCGTGTTACCTACTCAGTACTAGGATTTGGCTTCCATAGGTTTGATCTACCTATTATCCGCTTATTGAGTGGAACCCGCTGGACTCTTTATCATTATGGTCCCTCTCACCTGGACTTATTATTATAGCTGAACTTTACTCCGCTGCTACCTGCAAATGCACTATCAATGTGGACTGCTTGTTATACCTGTGTCTACTGCTGCAGCTCAAACTCAGTACTGCTACTATCTCGTTATTGGATCCACTTTTGAGTTATCTGTCACTTGTAGTTCCACGTCTGGCTCAACAGAACTTTACTCCGCTGCTAACCCGCAAGTGTACCATCAATGTGAACTGCCTGTTACACCTGTGTCCACTGCTGCAGCTCAAGTTCCTCACGTCTGCTCGCTTGGTTCAATACTGCTATTTCCTCACCGTTGGATTTATTGCTGAGTTATCGGTCATCTGTAGTTCCACGCATGGTTCAGCTACACTTCATTTCTCCGCTACTTCTAGGTAACAGACTGCCTGATAAACTTGTATTCATCTCTGCCATTTGGGATTGATATTAATTGGTTAATGGTCTCAACGCCTTGTCTTCGCTATATCGGGAATACTGCTATGCCGGTGACTCACCTGCTACATTGAGTCATCTATGTTTACGGATCAGCTAGTTCTATATTCTCATTTACACTTGAACTGTTGCTGTATCAGTGATTCGCCTGTTATGCTGTGTGTTACCCTATTGGATCTAGCATTCTCCCTCACTCATCTAAGTGTTGAACTGTTGTGCTAACTCTCAACCTGCAGTTGTCAAGGGTTACCAACTCTGAAGTAGCGTGTAGTGTTTCATCTCCTCTTCTGATCAAGGTGCCGTGTGCTCAGCCTATTATCATCTCAAGTTATTTCATCACTCATTATCGCAGTATCTATTTCAATTACTTTGCTGCATTCTTTGAGTTTAAAGCTACCAGTTGCCAGTATTACCGTTGTCTGTGATGCCCGTGTGCTATGAACTCTTAATTCATGTATTGGAATTCTTCTGTTTATCAATTGTGTCTAAACTCCACCACTCTCTGCCAGCTCTCGTCTAGGAGACCGCAACCTGCGGGATAGGTGCGGCAAAGTCCATATTCCCTTGCAGGGATCACTGGCGAAGACCGCACTCCTGGGCGAGTTCCATCTCGGCAGAGATAGGGATCTATTAATTCGTTCAGAGTCGTGACAGCCATATGGATGTGAGTTTGATACAGACTCTGTGTTAAAGGACCCCACGACTCCATCTACCAAAGGAGACATCGCGGCTGTCCTCCTAGAAATGAAGGGCATGAAACAGATCATTAAAGATGAAGATGTCAAGGCTGTATCTGGCCTGAAGTCTCTAGCCTCGATAACAGGCTGGATGAAGTCAACGACAATCAAGTGAAATTTATCCAGTTTCAACTGCTCTCCAAAAATGAATTTACCCAGCTGAAGAATAATCTCCAGCAACTTGCCGATAAGCAAGAAGATGCTGAAAATCGGGGAAGACGTAACAATCTCAGGATCTGCATTATATCTGAGTCTATTGGCGGACCCCAACTAAAGGACTATTTGCTCTTTTTTTTTCAGATTGCTGGCTCTGACAGTGCCAGATGATATGCTGATCATCAATAGAGCACATCAAGCTCTTTGTCCCAGCCCTTAGGTCTCTTAAGCTCCAAGGGATGTGATCCTATAACTTCACTAGTACAAATCTAAAAATCAACAATTTTTTCAAGATCTGGCCCACTCGACTCTCCACAAGCGCAGAGTGATGAAAGACATTACCCAAACACTGCGGGATAACAATATCAAATACAGGTGGTGTTTCCCATTTTCCCTTTTAATTCAATCCGGAGACAAAGTGCTGCCTGCTAGATCACCTGATGATACTCTTCATATGCTCAAGAATCTGAATCTCCAGACCGACACTACCTAGTGACCTTCCTACAGACAGTAAGAGAAACCCTTTACCCCAGAAAGCTCCTGGATGGGTCTGGCAACCGGTGTCTTCTAAAGCTCCACCGAATACTTAAAAAATAGTTGCAAATTGCAAATTTTGCCCTTAAAGACATTGCCGTTTAAATTTAGCTGTAAAAACCGCTGAATATCGGAGTGTTGCAGAAAACAGAGATTAATACATTTACCCCCTAGACTCTAACCATAATGATTGGATAAGTTGCACTTTATTATGTGATGTTTTTTGTTGAACTGTTGCTTTTTTGTTTACACTGTACACTACAGTTTAGACTATATGGCAAACAATCACTCTCCTGCCTCCCCCTGCACTTATGCTCCACCTTATTTCTCCAAACCAAATTTACATATAATGCAGTACCCCACACACTTTAGACTCTACGGTCTTAAAATTATCTTCCCCTCACATATGGAGACTGCGTTGCCACACTAACCCCCTCTGGTTCAGGATGCTGCCCACTTCTCTCCTTGGATACGATCCCTAGTGATACTCATATTGGTGACCTTGGCCCTTTTATCTCCATGCTTCTCAACTCCTAGTTGTTATTATTATTATTATCATAGATTTGTAAGACGCCACAGTGCTCTGCAGCGACGTACAGTAGGGAAAACAGGACAAACATAAAACAAGGACATACAAGGTTGACAAAATAAATGTAGACATGAAAACAAAGGATATGAAGGTCCCTGCTCATTAGAGAGCTTACATGAAAGAGGGTACAGCTGAAACAAAAGGACCTAGTGTGGCGTAGAGTGGAGATTGGGATAGCTGTGAAGGTGCATTAGTGTCAATAGTGTTATCAAGGATAAGATCACCTCTAAATAAGAGATGGGTTTTCAAAGAGCATCAAAAGATTTGAAGGCTGTTGGAAAGTCTGATTGAGCGTGGGAGGGAATTCCATAAGTGGGGAGAAGTCTTGTAGACGGGAGTGAGAGGTGGTGGTGGTGACTCTGGCAGGAGGGAAGATAATAAGCTCTGTTTTGGACATATTGAGCTTTAGGTAGCGTTGGGACATCCATGTGGAGATAGCAGAAAGACAGTTAGTTACACAAGATAGTACAGAAGAAGAGAGGTCAGGGGAAGAGAGATAGATTTGGGTGTCATCAGCGTAGAAGTGGTATTGGAGGCAGAATGAGCGAATTAGTGCCCAGAGAGAAGAGATGTACAATGAAAAAAGTAAAGCCAATAACAGAGCCTTGTGGCATTCCAACAGATTGTGGGAGTGGCGGGGAGGATGTGCCAGAGGTAGAAACACTAAAGGAGCGGTTTGGTAGATAGGAAGTGAACCAGGAAAGAACTGTGTCACAAAGGCCAATTGAGTGAAGGGTGTGTAGGAGAAGAGGGTGGTCAACAGTATTAAAAGCTTCAGAGAGGTCCAGGAGAATGAGTATGGAGAAATTACCCTTAGATTTTGTAGTAAGTAAATCATTGGTAACATTAGTGAGAGCATTTTCAGTGGAATGTCAGATATGGAAGCCTGATTGCAGAGAGTCGAGAATGGAATGAGAGGAGAAAAAGTAAGACAGGCGTTTGTACATTATTAGCTCAAGTAGTTTGGAGGCAAAGGGGAGAAGAGAAATAGGGCGGTAGTTGGAGAGAGAGGCTGGATCAAGAGATGGTTTCTTTAGAACATGTGAGATGAGCGCATGTTTAAAGGAGGATGGAAATGTGCCAGTGGAGAGAGACAGGTTGAAGAGGTGAGTTAGAGATGGGCATGCAGTGGAGGAGAGGGAGTTGAGAAGTTGGGAGGGAATAGGATCGAGTGGACAGGTTGTAGGGTGAGATGGTAAAATGAGTGCAGATACTTTGTCTTCAGTTACTGGAGAAAATTAATTAAGGGTGGATTGGGGAGTGTAGGTAAAGGTGGGTAGAGTGAGTGGAATTTGGCGCAGGAAATATCTTGTCGAAAGGTGTCAATTTTGTCTTTGAAATAGGTGGCAGAATCATGGGCAGTGAGGGAGGAAGGAGGTGCAGGTGGGCAGAGAAGTGAGTTGAAGGTGGCAAACAGGAGACGTGGGTTAGAAGACTGGGTGGATATGAGAAATTTGAAGAATGTTTGTTTGGCAATTGAAAGGGCAGCGCTGTAAGATGAAAGGATGAATTTATAGTGGAGGAATTCGGGATAGGAACGAGATTTCCTCCAGTGACGCTCTGCAGTGCTGGAGCACATTTGTAGATAAGGGGTCTGTGGTGTGCAATGGCTGGGGTTTGGATCGTCGGAAACTATATATTTAGTAGCTGCATTGTCTGGGGCTGAAGTGAGTGTTTTGTTATAGAAAGAGGCAGCCTGATTAGGACAGGACAATGTAGTCATTGGAGAAAATAGTTGTTTTAGTGAAAATGAGAAGTGGATTGGGTTAAGAGTACTTAGGTTTCATTGTGTACGTGTGTATTGGGTTGCAGGGGAAAGGGCAAGTTGAGGCTGAAGGAAAGGATGTTGTGGTCGTAGAGGGGGAAGACTAAATTGGAGAAACTGGAGATGGAGCAGTAGTGGGAGAAGACAAGGCCAAGGGAGTGCCCATTACAGTGGATGTGAGATGAGTTCCATTGGGAGAGACCAAAGAAGGAAGTAAGTGAATGAAGTTTAGTGGCAGAAGAAACCGTGGGATTATCAATGGGAATGTTGAAATTGCCTAATATGAGTGTAGGCAGGTCAAAGGATAGGAAATAAGTAAGCCAGGCTGCAAAGTTGTCAATTAATTAGGAAACGACCTGGGGGGTGATAAATGACAGCAACACGAAGGTGGAGAGGATAAAATAGACGGATAGTGTGGACTTCAAAGGAAGAGAATGAGAGGGAGGGTTCAGAGGGTATGACTTCTAAGATGCAGCTTGGAGAGAGTAGAATGCCTACTCCACCTCCTTGTCTAGTTCTACCTTCATTCCTGTAAGGCCACCTCCCAGATCTCCTTGTGGAATTTTCTCCTTCCTCCCTACCTGCCCGTGAGCTGACTTCCCGGAGACCCGGATGCCCATATACAAATATTCCTGTCGTTTTCGCTGAGGTCATATTTTCATATATATATGTCTATTAAAATTCTAACACTTAATGCTAACGGACTGAATAATCCCCAAAAATGCTCTACCTGTTTCTGTTCACTAAAACAAATGAGAGGAGATATTGTGATCCTTCAATAGTCCCATTTTGTTGGGATTCGTCATCTGGACCTCAGTTCTTGGCGATTTCCCTCCTCCTTCCACCCCTCCTGAAGTTAGTGGTCAAAGTAGACTAAATGATGGTCTCAGTGCCTGATTTATATACAGTTTATGGTACATAAAAAACAGTGGTGATCGCATTTTTTTATTGGTTCAGGATTTAGGACAGTCCAGTACAATGCAAGTCATAGGTCGGTTCAAACGATGGTCTCCAAGGGTGGGGGTCAACTCTCCAACCACTGCCTACATGTCTTCCCGCCGAAATACTGGTTCAAACCAGTCTATTAGCATACCAAACACAATGTCATTTTGAGCATTAATCCTTTATCATCCTCAACTAACATACGCAAGTAGCAATCGCTTAGCCGATTGTAGCAGATGTCTAATGGTAAAAATTGGATTAGTATGACACTAAACAAGATACATTTCCTATATCTTGAACCTTAGATATCTATAAAGCGGTATTAACATTAACATTATATTAAACTATTAAATCTATTACATTTGATTATAAAAGACTATTGCTGGAGCTGTATTAACGTCAACTATTTACAAATCATCATCATCATCAACATTTATTTATATAGCGCCAGCAGATTTCGTAGTGCTTTACATTTGGGACTAATTAATATGTGAGTGTAAATGTATGTAGAAGGGTTCACTAGTGTTATTGCGTAATACACCCCTCCACGCCATAGCGTGCTAGTCGCATATTTTTAGATAAAGCCAATTAAATTGATGTTTATTAATTTGAAACCACTTCATCCAATTATTTGACTTTCACAATTGCTATCTGGATAGGTCCAAGCACCCCCCCCCCATTCTCTTCCTGGAATGCTGTGTCTAAGAATTCTAAAACTGTGCTGCATCTCCTTGCCCAGCATCTTCTATTTGATGCCTGGAGGCTTAAAGATCCCACTGCTAGGGACTATACCTGTTTCTCCTCACTCCATGTTATTCATACCAGGATTGACATGATCTTTCTTAGCATTTATCCAGCCCAACATGTTTCCGATGCTCTGGCCAACACAAATTCCTTAACTATTGAGATTACAGTCTTGGGCAAAAGTTTTGAGAATGACACAAGTATTGGTTTTCACAAAGTTTGCTGCTTCAGTGTTTTTAGACCTTTTTGTGAGATATTGCTATAGTATACTGAAGTAAAATTGCAATCATTTCATAAATGTCAAAGGCTTTTATTGACAATTACATTAAGTTTATGTAAAGAGTCAATATTTGCAGTGTTGACCCTTTTTGAAGACCTCTGCAATTTGCCCTGGCATACTGTCAATCAACTTCTGGGCCACATACAGACTGATGGCCGCCCATTCTTGCCTAATCAATGCGTGGAGTTTGTCTGAATTTGTGGGTTTTTGTTTTGTTCACCCGCCTCTTGTGGATTGACCACAAGTTCTCAATGGGATTAAGGTCTGGGGAGCTTCCTGGCCATGGACCGAAAATTTCCATCTTTTGATCCCAGAGCCACTTAGTTATCACTTTTACCTTATGGCAAGGTTCTCCATCATGCTGGAAAAAAAAATCTTACTAGCAGCAATATCCTTGCCTGTGAAGCCCTTTTTTGCAAAGCAATGGTGACAGCACATGTTTCCTTGCAGGTAACCATGGTTAAAGAGAAAGAATAATGATTTCAAGCACCACCGTTCTTTTAAAGCTTTCAGTCTGTTATTCTAAATCAGCATGACAGATTGATCTACCACCTTGTCCTCGTCAACACTCTCACCTGTGTTAATGAGAGAATCACTGACCTGATGTCAGCTGGTCCTTTTGTGGCAGGGTTGAAATGCAGTGCACATGTTGTTTTTGGGATAAAGTTCATTGTCATGGCAAAGAGGGACTTTGAAATTAATTGCAATTCATCTGATCACTTTTCATGACATTCTGCAGTATATGCAAATTGCCATCATAAAAACTGAGGCAGCAGAGTTAGTGAAAAATATTATGTGTGTCTTCAAAACATTTGGCCATGAATGTAGAAGCTGTTATCACTGCAAAAGGGGACCAACTCCATATTAAAGTAAATGTATTTGAATAGAATGTCATTACAGTCTGTTTTTAAACGAATCCAATATAAAATTCTTCTACTAACATACAAGGCCATCAACAAAATTGTACCAACATATATCTCCTCACTTGTTTCAAAATATCTCCCAACTTGATACCTCTGTTCTGCACAGGATCTGCGTCTCTCTTCCATTCTCATCACTTCCTCCCATTCTCGTTTACAGGACTTTTTTCAGGCTGCACCGACTTTATGAAATTCACTCCCTTGCACCACAAGACTTTCCTCTAGTCTGGAAACCTTCAAGCGTTCTCAAAAAACCCACCTCTTCAGATACACTTATAATATTCCTCTACCACCCTCCTAATCTCCCTAGGTTACTCTATTACCACCCTGTCACGATTGGCTTACTGGAAATAGATCCCTAGGCTCTGCTGAACATGGCTAAGCAAACCCACGGGTGCAGAGTCTAACAGGTAGGTGGTTTTCACCAGGAACCCCTGCAAGGAGGTATGGTCTTGGCAGCACCAAACCGGCAGGTCGCGGTCCCGCGAGTGAATGAACAGCAGAACGATGTGGAGGAGCCACTTGAAGCGGGTAGAAACGATGGAACCCACAGGTAAGTGGTATAGATACAGGAACAACAATATTATTTGCTGATGATCAGCAGCCAATGAGTCACTAGGAGATAAAGTGCTCTGCAGTGTAACAATGAGGGAATAGGAGCTGTCACAATGGTGTACTCAGTAATAGATAGAGATACTGAAACAGCGGTAGTTCAACACTAGACATAAGCTAAGAGCACACTGAAGAGGCGGAGGTAACTCAGGACAACAGCTGATGAGTCACAGATGTAGTAGCGGCTCTGAGTGGTAGCAATGAGAGAACTGGAGCTGTCACAATGAAGTACAATCAGGGTCGGATTAAGGGAATGGAGGCCCCTGGGCTAAGGGCGTCTCCATTCCCCCGTGAGGCCCCCATTGTGAGCCCCCCCCCGTCCCCCGTGAGGGCCCCCCCCAAAGCCCTTACCTGTCAGTCCAGTCCTCCGTCCCCAGCGCGCTGTAAGCTCCTTACTGAGGAGATCTCGCGAGAGTTCACTCGCGAGATCTCCTCAGTAAGCAGAGTACTGAGCGCCGGGGACGGAGGGCTGGACTGACAGTGCTCAGCAGCATTGATCGGGCTGGGGGCGCCCCCGCCCCCGGACCGATCAATAATGCTGCTGCGGAATTTGAAGGGCCCCCTGGATGCCCGAGGCCCCTGGGCTATAGCCCAGTTAGACCTCGGGTTAATCCGGTCCTGAGTACACTGGAGATGGTAATAGAGGTACTGGAGCTGCGATGGTTCAACACAGGCCACGAACTGAGAGCAGGCTGAAATACACACAAACCACAAGGAGAACAGGAACCAGAAACACAGGCTGCAGGAAGTGAGCTTGAAGAACAGGCATCAGACAGGTGAATCCAGGAGGTTTAAATAGTGCTCCAGAAATGTTTTGCCAATGAAAAGAGGGAGAAGGCCTTGAACTGCAATAGACTTGCACCTGATCTGATAATAGCTACATGAATGAGAAAGTGTCTGACGCTGAAACATAGTTTCCAGGTCAAATGGAATGCAGGTAACGAGACAGGTACTTATTTGCGGGACCGGAGCGTTACACACCCTCTACACAGCTAACACAAGACAACAACCCTCTGACCAACATAATCATGTGACTGAGCATACAGCCCACTAAGTACTTTGTAACCTGTGCATTCTAGCTGGACAAATATTCAATATGATGTAGCACTTACCCTTGTGTATCAAACCATTGTCCCATGGATTGTAGCTTGCGAGCAGGGCCTTCTTACCCTTAACGTATGTATGTATCGTTTTATTAATACTTGTTCCCAATTGTAAAGCGCTATAAAATCTGCTGGCGCGATATAAATAAATGATGATGATTACAGTTTCTGTTGGTGTAAAGGTCAAGTGTCAGCATACTTTTGTCCATATAGTGTATTATATATATTAATATATATATATATTTATACACACACACACATAGGACCTGATTCATTCAGGAATGTAAGGCAAAAAATTAGTAATTGCTAGAATAATAAAAAAAATAACTTTAGGAGATGGTCCTGGCACTTGCTGAATATTCTTGGGCGCCCTGCAGCTTTCTTCACAACTATTGAACCTCTCACATTAAAGTTCTTTATGATCTGATAAATGGTTGATTTAGGTGCAATCTTACTGGCAGCAATATCCTTGCCTGTGAAGCTTTTTTTGTGCAAAGCGATAATAATTGCACATGTTTCCTTGCAGTTAACCATGGTTATTAAATGAAGAAAAACGATTTCAAGCACCACCCTCCTTTTAATGCTTCCAGTTTGTTATTCTAAATCAGTATGATAGAGTGACCTCCAGCCTTGTCCTCGTCAACACTCTCACCTCTGTTAACGAGAGAATCGTGACCTGATGTCAGCTGGTCCTTTTGTGGCAGGGCTGAAATGTAGTGGAAATGTTGTTTTTGGGATAAAGTTCATTGTCATCGCAAAGAGAGACTTTGAAATTAATTGCAGATCATCTGACCACTTTTTATGACATTCTGGAGTATATGCAAATTGCTATCATAAAAACTGAGGCAGTAGACTTTGGAAAATAATATTTGTGTTCTCAAAACTATTGGCCGTGATTGTATGGAAAATATTGGGTATGCATAAGGGAGGAGGAAGTTTTAATCTAAAGGCCACATGATTGATGATTTCCGAAATCCCGAAGGGACCGATAAATCTAGGAGCCAGTTTTTTACCGGGAACCCTCAGCCAAGATAGATATAGCCATACCTTCCCCAAGAGCTATACGAGGATCTGCCCTCCTCTTCGTGTCATATACCTTCTTAGCGTGGATAGCGGATCTCCTCAGTCTGGTCTTGACTAAATCCCAATCCACCGCTGGTACCTCTGAAGGAGAGAGTGAAGAGAAGGTAGGTGGTCTGGAATGGTAACCGTACAAAACAAAGAAGGGAGTGTTGAAATTCGCCTCATGAAGATGATAATTGTGGGAAAATTCTCCCCAGGGAAGTAAATCAACCCAATTACCGTGTTTCCCCAAGTATAAGACGCACCTATGTATAAGACGCACCTCAATTTTGGGCCCCAAAATTTAAATAAAGATGTATTACAATAAGTTACTGAAGCAGAAGGCTTGTCTGGTTGTGATTTTAGTGAGAGATCTCACATCAGGTCTAGAGGATCAGAATTTACAATAAAGTCCCACATTCAGTTACAGGAAGGCAGCGCTACTGCACAGCGCTGTACATACCATACTACATGCTGGGCTAAATTATCGGCAGTCAGCGGAGACTGGGAGGCGCCTGAATGACCTGATGGTCTTTTTACCTGAAACTGGCAGATCTGTTCACAATAGGGGTCATCTGGGCTCAATTATCGGTGGTCAGCGGAGCTGCCGGTCACGTGACTGACAGCTCCGAGACATCAGAGACTGTGGGAGGCGCCTGAAGGTCCTGCAAGCGCAGATCTGTTCAGCGGGGACTCCTCTCTCATAACCTCACACCAGGGATCATCTTCATTCAGGTAAGTAGCGCTGGCAGTGTATAAGACGCACCCTGTTTTTAGACCCAAAATTTGGGGGGAAAAGGTGCGTCTTATACATGGGGAAATACGGTAATTTGATTGGCAGAGATGTAAAATCTCAGAAATTTCTCCAACTCTTGGTTTGTTCTCCCAGTCAAACCATTAGACTTGGTATGGTGCACAGGTTAAAAAATGTGTTTGATTCCCATCCTACTACTAAAGGCTCTCCAAAACCTTGATACAAATTGAGATCCTCAGTTAGATGGGTTGGGTACTGTGACTGGATCACTATTAAATAACTTTTGGTAAAAAATGTATTTAAAGCAAATAGCGCAGGGCACTTATTTATGTAATTGCATTTGCACTTATTTTTTGCTATTGTGTATATTGTAAATCGTTATTTCTGAGACCAGGGGAAGAAATTTGTCTCTTGTCTAACCTTGCTATAGGAAATGCCTATATCTGATGTATATATCTGATACAATGAGCCTGTGTTTACCAAGCCTTTGGTGTATTGTGATTTGGGGAAGTGGCTTGTTGTGGGTCCTTTTGTTGTTCTGTGTGAATATGTATTCCGAACGGTCTGATGAAAGGCCACATGCTAATCAGGCCTTTTGATGTGTGAGGTTTAACTTGGAGACAGGATGGTTTAATTCAAAACATGCTGCTACATTTCCTGCATCTCAAACAAAGATACAGGATATCACAGCAAAGTTTTTAAGAATTTCATAGCTAAGTATAAATATTAGTGGCTTTGCAATGTATGTAAATCAATGTTTTGGTAAACGGGGTTACATCCTGATTCTAAAAATAGCCTATGTTAGAACTGTATAAAAGATGAGCTGTGTGAGCATGTAATGTATCATTCTGATGTTCCATGTGACCACTGATACCTCTAATCAGTGATTAAATACACATCTTGCTTCAAAGACCTGCTTGACAACTTCTTCAATATCGCTGTAATCCTGTAACCTGCCGATTAGATCCTAAAATCTAATCCGTTCTCCGGCTGTCTCTGTGGTTTGGACCCAAGTTTTTCCAGTACCACCACTCTGCCTGCTACCCATGAAGCCCTGGTTAGTGTGATAGGCCAGGGGGGATCCATTCACAGCAACCCAGATCCATAGTAAGAGGTCCGGAGATACCAGCCCAGGTACATCAGCAACGAGGTACACTAGCAGCGTCAGTGACCCAGAAGGAACGTGGTTCTGAGCGCCATAAAGGAGTTCAGTGGTGGTAGTATTATAAGCCCCTCCTACTGCGACAAGAGGGCACATTTTGGATAACGAAAGGAAACGGTGGCAAAGTAAGCCCAGCCGGTTCCCAGCAACAACAGTGAGGGTGGCATAGGCAGTCCATCCTGTCACAGGTAAGTTTTTTCCGAGTACCACAAGTCAACAACCAGGATACCTACAAAGAAACACTGATTAGAAAAAAAAAACTACATCAATCTAAACAGACTTGCCTACAAAGCAACGCAGCACTGTCACAGCTCTGAGGGTGTTTTGCAGATCCCTTGCCTCTACTATAGAGGATGGTGGATGCAGAACACAATAATATTCTTAGGAGAAGTTCACGGCTTACAAGCATCAATAATAACAGGAGAAAATAGTAGTGCTGCAACGTATTATAGTGAATGTTGGTACAACAGGAATGGAAGGAATTAGATATATATATATTGGCAAAGATGAATACATGGCAATTCGTTGTAATACAGACATTAATCACATATGCTACTTCATAGTCGTTAACCCTTGGCAACAGCATGAGATGAGATGATAAACAAGAACACTAGGATCCAATAGAGAACCACACAGCAGATGAATGTGAATCACTGGTACAGCTTACAGTCCAAACAGAGTAGTATATAGAACTAGCTGATCCGAGAGTAGAGATGACTCAACATAGCAGGTGGTACTGGAAACACTGATTCTTATTAAGTAGAACAACAAGCATTAAACATCACCCAAGGACTTGGAAGAACACTGACACGTGCAGTAGAATGTTGCCTAGAAGTAGCAGAGACGTGAGCAGTATCTGAACCATGCGTGGAACTACAGGTAGCAGGATTCGTTGTAACTGCAATGGTAAGTTCGCTGTAGTATGAAGCAAATGAACAGAGACACGTAACTTGAGCCCTACGAGCTGCTGGTGGGTCTGTAGTCAGAGAGGTACAATGCTCCATGTTTGGTGCACTTGCCCATGCATAGCCCCCTTTTGGAATATGGTCATCTCGGTCATTAGCTCCGTTTCTTAACAATGGGTGACTAAGGACCCCTTGTTCTTCCTTTTTCTTTCGCCCCCTACCTGATGAGAGCCCCTCCTCTAACAAACCAATCTACCATAGCCTGGCAGCTGCTAAATATCTGATAGCTAACAACTGGAAGAACCCTAATCCCCCTTCTATGCAGGGCCTTTGGAACTATGTCTGGCATATTGCAAGCATGGAGACTATTACCTACTAACTCCACAATAAATTCCATAAATTTTACTGGATGTGGGCTCCATGGTATCTCAGAGAATGCCGTAGTTGTATCTCTACCCCTGCTCCACCTCCCACTCCAGGAACTTAGCCCGTAGGCTGCCTCCATATCCTCCAGACTGGGTGTGGTGCACCTCGGTAAGTGCCAAGTTTGTGTTGATGTTTGTTTCCATTGGAAGATCGACCTTTTTACATGAAACCATTGACTTCAAGTGAAGCCAGACTCTGTTCCTTAAGTGTCTAAATAAAGTTCAGTTGAGTAGCAACAATCACTCTCTATGCAAGGACAGATACCTAGCAAGATGTTGAAAGGGTGACCCGAAGCAACTTGCACCTACCCTTCACCCCTAAAATTTATGACCAAGTCTGCTGCTTCCCCTTTAAGAATTATGTTAATCAGGCTTGGAAGCAACATTAAAGATAATGAAATTGGGAGCTCCACAGTAGAATAACCTTTAATTGAACAGCTTTTCTTAAGAACAATACTAAATTCATATTACAAAAAGAATTATGCTTATCACAGAGTAATCACAAAAAACACCACCAAGCTGACCACTATTCACAAAATCCAGTAGTGTGCCAAGAAAATAAACAACTGCCTGAATAATATACATGCCTAGTTATAAAACATCAGGGGGTATATTTATTAAAATGCCAGTTTGAAAAAAATGGAGGTGTTGCCTTTAGCAACCAATCAGATTCTAGCTGTCATTTTGTTGAATGTACTAAATAAATGATAACTAGAATCTCCACTTTTTCAAAGCTACAGTTTAATAAATATACCACCAAAAGGAAGACAGACATCAAGAGCAGTGTATTTAGTAATAGCTGAAGGAGGCCATGTAAAAGTTATTTAATTAAATTAAAGCAGATCAGTCCCTTTTAAAATATATGCTGTTATTAAATATGTTGAAAATGTATAAAAAAATTAAGTTTTCCTTAATAACACTTTATTTTCCTTTGATAATTACCCTGTAACCCTTTCTGCTATGGCTTAGTATGGAAATTAGTAAGGCATTACCATGTTTCACATTCCAAAACAGACATTCAAATGTAATGTGAGCCACATAGATTCTGGTCCACTGTGGGCACAAAATTTGTATGTACAGAGCACTTCAATTATACAAATTTGTTTTACTTTCTGGAAAAAGTTCTCATATGAAAAGACAGCTAATTTGCCTTCTGCTATGACACAAACATAAATATTTTTCATATATTTGAGGTGATTTTAAATATAAGAAATCAAAGAAAAAACATTGCCCCATTTTTGTAAAGTTTTAATTAGTACAGCTAAATGCAAGTCAGAATTTAAGCAGATTTTTCATTTTGTCTTTCTTATCTGTCCATGTTTGTAGAAATTGCCTGCTCCAAATTGCCTTGCCTATGGCAATTTTACTTTGTGTGGAACATCTGTTTAAAATAAACAGGCTTTTAAATTTAAGGTGACATTGCTAATAGAAGTATTTTTTCAGGCAATTGCTCCTTTTGCTTTTCTGGACTCTTCTGACTTGCATACCAAAAACACATTAAATATACAACAACACATTAAATATACAGTACACAGACTCATAACAGCTCCAAGACAGTTTAATTTTTGATTTCCCCCAAGTCCAACACCTGATCTACCATATGCTTTGAATCTTTGTGGCTTCAAAAGATTACATGCTGGTCTCCAGGCATGAATAGTTAAGAGTAGAGTGACAGATCATTTACACCAGAAGGTCTTGGTTTAGATTTTGGGTTTTTTTGTAGCATAGAATGTACTGTGATCTTTGAAGCAATGTCTTCTGAACCCAACTTCATAGTAATCAGTGATCCAACTGAAGCCCAATCGGTAACGATAGATCACAGCTATTATGTGCAAATAGTGTACAATACTAATATTATTATATAATAGTTTTAGGTTTTGGATTTTAGTTGCCTTGACTCACCTCAAAATACAATGTACTCTTGTAGTAAGGAAATATTTTAATTTTCCTTAACTGCTTATAAATGGATATTCAACAAATAATCTAGTGACAGTATTTTTTGAGTTTGCGGACTGTATTTTCTAGCAATATTATTATAGTATAAAGGTGTATACACATAAAACACAAGTCTCCACATCCAGTGACTTGTAAGATTGCTTCTTCTTGTATTTGCTTAAATTATAATAGATATGTCTTTTTCAGTATACATTTCATAGTACTATAAACTTTGACAAAGATCATGATGACATCTCCCAGTTAAAAGATCTTAATTTAACATTATACTTTAGTGGCATGTGGGTGGCAGTTGGAGATGACTGCACTGTAGATCAGCTCTGTGCCCTACCTCCCATATATTCATCTTCCCAGAAATATAAAACATTGAAAAAATAGTGAAGTCATTGTGAAATTATTGCAATGGTGCCAATGAGTGTCATAACACTAAGGGCAAAGCTATTTAGAAGACCTACTGGAAAACCATCTCAGTTCCGGTCCTGGACCCAGTGATATTTATTGTCATTACTGTTGCCATCTCTATTCCTCCTTTGGTGATCTCCACGTCCTCCATGGAGATAACAGCGGCAGTTGAACATGGGTAACAACTGTCCTGGCTCTGTTTTCCAGCGGCTAGCATGATGCTAAAGAAAAACACCAGGCTTTGCACAGATGATCCAAACTGACAGACAACCACTAGAGTACCTGTATAATCTGAAGGCAAAAGCCTCCTCTACTGTACAACCAGCAGAGGATGGATGCTCAGTTGTGATAGATGGTGGCGGACTTTTGAGGTTGCCAGTTGCTGTATTGTATTGGGATTTCTGTAATGACTGGTTCATGTTTTATTGTCTCTGCTGTCTCTCCCCATTCCAACTTTATTTTCCTTTGATAATTACCCTGTAACCCTTTCTGCTATGGCTTAGTATGGAAATTAGTAAGGCTTTACCATGTTTCATATGCCATAACAGACATTCAAATGTAATGTGAGCCACATATATGTAACCACATAGGTGCACCACTGGTATGTAACGCTTCGGTCCCGAAAGTAGTACCTGTCCCGTTATCCGCATTTCATTTATGTGGAAACTGCCATGTTCCAGCATCAGACTAACTTCATTGTCAGACGCCGTCCCTGTGCTATGTCTGCTGCACAGAGACGGACGTTTGCTTCTGCTGCAGAGCGCCCGGTTGCCAGGCAACCGGGCATACTTCCGGGTCGGCGGTCACGCGTTCCGTTGCTAGGCAACGGAACGCTTCCCAGTAACTCCGGTGGTGGTGTTTAGCGTCACCACCGCCAATGATTGGACTACAGCTGTATAAAAGCCTCACTCTGGCACATGGTGAGTGCCAGAGTATTAGGTCTCACCCTAGCTCCAGCGTTCCTGTGTACTGTTCCCAGCGCTTCCTGTGTATTACCCGGCTTGCTATTAACTACTCCTGTTCTGTGCTCCCTGTGAACTTGACTTCGGCTTGATATTTGATTCTTCCTCCTGTGCTTCTGACCTCGACCCGGCTACCCTGACTACGGCTTTGGACTTCCCCTCTGGCATCTCCTGAATTCACGGTTTGGACCCGGCCTGTGCGACACCGCTTTCATCTACTGCTTCACTGGTTACTCCCTCTGAGGACCGCGACCTGCGTGTTTCCCGCAGCTAAGACCACACTCCCTTGCGGGGGTCCCTGGTGAAGACCAGGAACACGTTAGACTCCGCGCCTCTTTGGTGAGTAGTGCAAATACCCTAATCTGTGAAATTCATTCATTCAGCTATATTCAGATCTGTGCAGGTGCAAGACTATTGCACTTCAGGTCCTCCTCCCTCTTTTTCATTGGCTAAGCACTTCTGGAGCACTATTTAAACCTCCTGGATTCACCTGTCTGATGCCTGTTCTTCAAGCTCACTTCCTGTAGCCTGTGGTTCTGGTTCCTGTTCTCCTCGTGGTTTGCCTGTGTTCCAGTCTGCTCTCAGTCTCCTGCTGTGTTGAAACATTGCTGCTCCAGCACTGCTACTACCATCTCAAGTGTACTTCATCGCGACAGCTTCAGTTCTCTCATCGCTACCACTCAGATCTGCTACTACACCTGTGACTTTTTCCAGATGCCCCAAACAATCTGAAAGAGGATGCTTCAGAGAAAATGACTTTACCCCAGTTGTCAGCAGTCCAATCCCTTTTACAGAATATCAGTTTGTCCCTGATGTTTTTTCCTGGAGAGAAGTGGCTTCTAAGCTGGAGGGCACAGTGTGATGAAGGGGCAGTGTGATACAGATGGTACCATTACAAATATGTTTCAATTTGTTTCACTGGGTTTTATTTCAATAACCAATTCATTTTTTATACAGCTAGCATGTGATAGCTGCATTTAAAGTACTTTGATTCTATGGAGGCTCATTACATAAAGATACTCACAAAGCCAGAATGGGGAGAAAGGGGGTTTTAGTGCGATCTAGAACTTGTAAAGTGCAAGCCACTTCCCCACAGGTTGACCATGCCCACTCGACGATTGTCACTCCCACTTAGATGGGGGCGCCAGTGCCCTGTCTCGCCCAGGGCACTAAATGTCTAGTTACGGAACTGAAACCAGGTCATTAATAAATATATTAAAAAGTAGTAGCCCCAGTACGGAACCTTGAGGCACACCACTTGAAACATTTGACCAATTAGAAAATGTTCAATTTTTCACAACTCCCAGTTCCCTAGAAATCCCGCCGCGTAAAAACTACTACCGTTATTACGATAGTAGTTAGCTGGATTTTAGCTCGCGGCTCAGGGAGCTGCAAGCTGAAATCCAGCGGGAAAATTACAGTAGTAATGGTTTTTCCGCACACTATTACCATAATAACGGTAATAGTGTGCGGACCGCGGGATTTTCGGCGTTTCCGCTGACAATTGAATACCCCCATTAATGTCTATCTCGTAAATACTTCCTTGCCCCTTCCCCATAAAGCCTTGTTTAAAATTTCCTCCAGCCTTTCTAACCATCCTCTCTCCAGCAAAGCAGCCCCCTCTTCATTCAGGTGCAAGCTGTAGACAATAAAGATGGCATCTGACCGTGAAGTCAGCCCAGTGCTCTAAAATTCCAAAACCCTCCTTCCTACATTAATCTCTTAGCCACGCAATAACCTCGCTAATCTTCCTCTGCCTCCCTGGACTAGCACATGGCACTGGTAGTATTTCTGAAAATACTACCTTGGATTTCCTGGCCCTAAGTTTGGGACCCAGGTCCCTGAAATCATTCTTTAGGATACCCCATCTTCCTATAACTTGGTCTTTGGTGCCAACATGCACCAAAACCACCGGGCCATTCCCAGCTCCTCCCAACAATCTCTTCAACAATACACTGTTCGGCATGCTCGGTCCAGGTAACAATTTGCCCTATTTACCTTCCTAATTGTATCCCCTATCACCACAGTCTGCCTAGGTCCCCGAGTAACTGGTCCCCTCTATGCTGGTTGCTAGTGGAAGCAGTCTCCCCCCAACTCTACCAATTCTGAACTGCCTTCCAGAGTATCTTCATCCAAATCCGGCAAATCGGCTGGGATTGCTCAGCTCAGAACTGGTGAGTTTTTTTTACTACGAACTGTTGTCCCAAATACTCCTTTATTGGAATTTAGAACTTTCTCCTTCATTTGCACAGCTTCCTGAATTTCTTAATTGTTATATGTAGCTTTTGATTAAAAAAATGTCCACCTAATTTAGATTTAATAGACTCAAATGATCTATTTGCAAATAGAAGTCCCTGTATAAATTGATTCATTGACACTGACATCTTTTTTGTACTGGCATGCAGGCAGGATTGTAGCATAAAGTTGAAACTTGGAGTTGAAAAAAGATGCATACAGCATTAAATAAACCTCTCCTGCACACCTGCTTTACATTACCTGCAAGTGAAAAATCTGCCTTCAATAAGGGAGTTCAAATGTTTTTCTTTTGCACATGTCTGGCTCTGCTGCTTTGTGTGCTGATACCAGATGTTTTGAAATCCCCAGAGGGAAAACATTTGTTTTTACCAAATAAATAGTTGTATAAATGTTTAATTTTTAACTACTATCTTGTAATATAATCCAGGGTTGAAGTGATTTAAGCTAAGAGCAGTTTCATTTTACTTTCTTTAATTATATTGCTTACCTCATTATCAAGAATGTTCTTTGTTGATCAAATAAAAGCAATGTATTCAGTTATTACTTTTGCTGGTATGTTACATTTCCGTTGGAAGATGCTACTGGAAAAGATTATGCTTCTAAATGTAGCAAGGTGCCTTGTATTGTGTAGCACCCTGCAGTGTCACAGGGCTGGGAGAAATAACAGAAAACAAGTAGATAAAGCACAGTGAGAAGTGCTGGAAGAGCGAAACAGGTGTGGCAGAGTCAGGGGAAGGAGAGAGATCTGAGGGGAGTATGCTGGAAATACAGAGTGTGCAAGGAGACACAGAGACACCAGAGCTACCACAAAGCTGCCGGGTGTAGACGGATCCCCGCAGAGAATCTGCTACACATCAGCCTGAACGATTTTTCAAGGAAACCGAGCCTATGTGCTATGAGGTAGTCTCCAGCTATTAGTGAACCATGTGTGAGCAGAGAAGGATAGCTGGCAGGATCAGGTTTACAGGTAGTCTACAATCCAAGAGCTACTGAGACCTTCATCTCCACCCAGAGAGAGATAAGTAGTAACACACCAAACACATAATTACTGCTACATTCTCTAATTTCAATTAAATTTGGTATAATAAATGCTGCCATGGGTGTAAAGAAAACCCCCAAATCGTAGGCTGATATGTGCACTGGTTTTGAAATTATATGCACTTTTTTAACAAAAAATTACCTTGTAACTTTTTTAAAATTGCATTTATAGATCACCTGATTGAGTTAGAGAGTTGGCCAATATCACATTTTAAACCTCTTTTTATAGGATTTCATATAACACAGAAGTATGTTTCAATAACAAAAAAAGTAAGATTTTCAAAATCAAAATTTAGATTTTCTCAAAAAGTAATATTTTACATTTTTGAAAAACATCTCAAAATTGTTCATACTGTTGTTAATAAATCTCCAAAGTTTTATTTTGGGATCATGGTGGGATCATCTGCTACAATAGCCTTCATTTTGGACTATTTGTTAAAATAATAAAAATGAGAACTATCTAGGCCTGTTCATTACTTTTATATTATCTCCTTAAACAATCCCTTTGATGTATATTATGTACAATGACACAGTATGTTAATACTGAAAATTTAAAACATTTGTAATAATTATATGTCTTTCACATATATAAAGAAAGCTTACTATAGATCACTACCATTTGGCGCAGCTGCTCTGGATGGATGGTGCAACTTGATGGCTTGTAACTGGGTTAAGGCTTCATTTGTTTTTAGTATTATCATTTCAGAAAGGGTGTACATTCGAGCTGTTGGAGTTAATGGATTCACCTTACACAGAACATCTACCATAGTAATCCATAAAACATCCGGCTTCCCTGGGTATGAAAAAAATATGGTGATGGACCAGCTGGATGGAGGAATATCACTTTCACTTCATTAATGTTTTCATCTTTCTCCAGAATAAATGCGAGCCACCATTTGTTGTCATAGATAGCATTTACACTCTGGTGTCAGCAAGTGGAAACTGATACTACATTATTTTGAGGAACTGAACAATGAGCCTCTTGCTCTTTTTGTAGTGTCCCAAGTTGTTTTCTGCACCTGGCACAAACCTTTGCAACTTTTTGCACCTGGCACAAACCTTTGCAACTTTTGACATTTCAGAAAATAAATTACACATCCATTCTGAAACAGTTCTCAACCCCTTCTTATTAGAAGTATGAGTAGCCTTTTTAAATGGGTTGATACAATGCAACATAAGGTACCCGTCACTTTCCTTCATTTTTTTTCTTCTTTACGTCTCTAAACCAATTTGAAGACGAACCACAGCAAACACTGCTCTAAACCAATTTAAACACCACAGCAGGCTCAAACTGGGCTCTAAGGGAAATAATTCACATGAGACTCTGCTGAGGGGTGAGAAGAGCAAGTGCTGAGCTCTGATTGGAGGAGCCCATCACATGCTCCTCTGTCCCGTGGAGATCAGCAGCCTCCTGGGCTGTGTCTTCTTTTCTCTACCTGGCCGGGTGACTGAGGATTTTTCTTGTGAGGATTTTTCTTGTGAGTACAGTGTTGCTCCGAGTCTGCTGTCTCTATCCCTCCTAGCAGTCCTCCAAGTTGCTGTTCCTCCCTGCTTCCAGCACACATTCTCCCAGTCTGATGTGCCACTGTAATTAAAAACAAATGGTCCAGGGTCAGGTTCGGTTTGTGTTGGCTTAAATTAGTGACCAATAAGCTTTCCTTTACTAATTAAAGCCCATTCAAACCAAACCTGACCACTTATAGTTGTCCAGGGAAATTTAAAAGGCGGGCCACAGAATTGAAGTGTCTTTGCATGTAAAGTATCCTTCCACTGAAGTGCAGAAGTGGGAGCAGGAGCTGTCTGTAGAATCTTGTCCACAAACACACCTGAAGAGGAAAGTGCATTCTTCTAATAAAGTGTACTGGAAAAATATTGTTTTGTTGTTTTTCTCAGATGTATAGTGTCTCAATAAATATAATTTTCATGAATCACTCAAAACTGAAAGCTCTTGTAGCAGTTGATTCCAAAATAAAACGTTGTGGATTTATTGACAACAGTATGAACAATTTTTGAGATTTTTTTTCAAAAATGTTAGAATGTGGCTTTTTTGAGAAAATCTAAATCTTTTTTAATTTGTATTGAAACATGCTGCTGTGTTATATAACACATAAAAACCCATAACAAGAAGTTTAAAATGAGACCTTGCCCATTTCTCTAGCTCAATCAGGTGAGCTACATATGTAATTTAAAAAAAATATAAAAGCAAAATTTTCATTATAAAAGTGCAGCTTTAAAGGCATATAACGTCAAAATCTGTGTACATATCAGCCAAAGATTTGGGGGTTTTCTTTACACCCTGGGCAGTCTTTATTGTATCAAATTTCATTACAATCTGAAACGGTCAGTTTGAAACCCTGTGTTGATTTGATGTGGAATGACCCAATACCAAAGTTAAGTAGCACGGGTTACAAATGTTTCTGCAAGTGCACCAACGTTGAATAGTTAATATTATAAACTATTTAATATTGTTAGGTCTGTGATTATTGCTTTAAATAATTGTTGAGTGGGAGTGAGTGCTGCGTGGAGAGTTGGGCTTCAGTAAAAGCACGTGTAGCGCCCATCTTGATTTTTGTCATTACAGTTCACCATACTGTTGCCATTGATTATTTTCTTCTCCTTTGTACAACTTACCCAGTCCAAAATCTCCCGTTCATTAAATCTGTCCTACCCATTTACTTCCCCGAAAATAAACACCAATTTGATTGTTCATAGCCAGTGTATGGTCCATTATTATTCAGAGGGTTCGTGTGGTCGGTTACAAATGGCATCCTGGGTCAACCCCTTGTGGTTCCATTTACAGTCTTCATCCCACCATATTGTGTAGAAGACTCGGATAGAGGCACTGAAGTGAAGGGAGACAACATTTCACCACGCTTTTCAAAGGGCTATGGAAAGGGGTGCTACACAAATATCAAAGTCAGATGTAAACTTGTTATTCACTGAAAATAATCGTTATTATTTAGTGACTTGTGATCTTGACTAGTTGGAGCATCAAAGATAATATGTCATTTATCAAGCAGGAAAGTTTTTGCCTCTCAGAGCAGGCAAATTTATAGCCATAGCTAAAAAAAAAGTCATTAAATAATTAAAATAAAGGGTAGCATGTTCCTCCTCAAAGGGGTCACCAACCTTTCACTCAAAAGTACTTTGTCATACCAGGGCCCCTGGGAGGTGCTGGTCTGTGTAATAAATAATGTTTTTGGCTGAAAGCTTTAGTTTGTTTGTAGGGGTGGCAATGCTTTCTATTTTTAAAAAAGTGTTTATTTATAAATTTAGCAACATTAATATCATTAACACAGTGCTGTGGTCTTAGTTAACCAACCCTAATATACCTGATTTATATTTTTGTTTCTGGTGCTTTCCGCTAATTAGTTTTGTAGAAATCACTGAGCTTTGATAAATAGGTGAAGGTAGGTGGTTTTCTGCCCAATCTGATTTTTTTTAGTTTTATAAATGAGCTACTATACTTCAAAACTATTGCAAATGAAATGAAATAAAATGAATGTTAAAAACATCTAATTAAAAGTAAAAAATCTTTCTGAAACCCCAATGTACTTACCAATTTTCATTCAAATTGGGGACATTCTTTATCCATGATAGTCTAATCAGTAAAATAAATCTCCCTCCCCCCAAAAAAATTACTGTGATGGTCTGTTTTATAAGTGAAAATGGAAAGTAAAAACAAATACCCACTCTCCATCTCTTTTATAGACTCTTCCCGGAGCTCTGCATTTATGAACGTTTCAACCATTTATTTAAACATTCTGGTACAAAACAGATAGTGGAAAAATCCCTGTACTTTTTCTTCCAACACTCTTGGATTGGTTGAAACTTCAAAGCAATCAGAGCTCAAGAGAGAATAAAGAGACTCTTAAGTGTGCATTGTTTTGACATCCTAGGTAGAAAGACGCAGATTTTTTTCTCTTACTCCCTTGCACTACAGTGGATCAAGATAAAGAAGGCAAGAAGTTTGTTTTAGCAACGTATGCTTTGTATTAAATCTGATGAAGAATGATGTTGAGAACTTTTATTGACTTTTAATGGAATGAGGGTCAGTAGGTACTTTGGGTCCATTATATATTTTTATTTTCAAAGGGTGGGTTGAAACATGTTTTTTTATTTTTCATCTAGTTTTTTATTTTACTTTTTTTCTCCCATGGACAATGGGCAGGGTAGTGGGCCTGGATGCAGAATGAATGATCATAGGCCCTTAGCACTAGTCTTAATTCTGGTGCTCTGTACTGAACTGTACTTTACATTAGGCTGCGGGTAGGCCTTTAAAAGGGGCAAATTAAGATTTGAAATTGATCCACAGATGACTGAGGATGATCATGTCTGTAAAAATGAGAGAAACTGATATGCTTGAGATAGTGAAATAAGTGGATCTGATTTGTGCACAGGCTTGAATGTAATTCATCACACCTTTGTTCCAATTTTGGCCACCTGAAATTACATCAGGAATAAAATGCAGTCCCTTGTGATAGGAGCTACAATGTGATCAGGATGGGTTAAATTGATCAGCCCACACCAGTTGCAGAGGAAGAAGAGAAGACTTCATTTAGATATATAAGTGCAGAGATTATTCCATTTTTTAAGGATGTGGTGTATGCAACACTAGTTTTTTGTTTAACATATTCATGACAGTGACCGGGATTAATTGGTAATATAGCCAAGTAAAGCTGCTATGATTGCTTAAATATAAATATTTTTTTGATTTTCATTAGGTCTGTTGATGTGCCAAGGCTGGAGGACAACTTGCATATTTGTGGTTGGTAGGTCTGTAGAAAAATATAAAAGGTTGTCAAGATAAATTCTGACAAAGTAAATTGACACCAATGTATATTAACAAAAAAAATAAAGGATTCTAACTGATCTTTACAAAGGATAGAGCAGAGTAAATCTAGTTAACAATGATTTGCAAACTCACTATGAAAATTTCTAAAAGTAATCTCTCTAGTTTTAGATAGTCGAGATTGCCTGAAAATCAGTCAGCTTTTCCATTCATGACAATGCATTTGAATGGGCACTGGAATGCATGGGGAAAAGCTCAGTGAAATAACTAATATTTTTTTAAGTAGAAATGTATGAAAAACTACAGTAGAACTACAAGTGCCAGCAATCCCTGTCAAGAGTTGCTGTGACTGTGGAGCTACAAGAGCCAGCTCCCCTGGTCAGCCAGTATGTCATTGCTTTTCCTCCAATGCCATTATTTGCAAAGGAGCTGGAAGTCAAAGTAACACTCAGCTAATCATAAGCGGCCTGCATGTAAACATTGCTACCTGTACTTATAGCAAATACATTGCCTTTTCAAATGAATTGGAAAATCAACGCTTTTACTCAGCAGAGTAAAATCTACCAATAACGCCTGACTTTAAAATGAACACAACAGAAATATTTCAGGTGCTATAAAGAACTATTTTGCAGATCAGAATTAGCTTTGAAAAATGTTTCCTAGTCCAGATGAAACACGTCAGCAGAAGCTAAACAGGCAGGATTGGTGAAAGTATGACTTTGGTCAGAGCTGTGAGAGCAATATTTATACCTTACTTATGATGGCCACCACTTTGGCTTTAAATATGAAACACGTTTGGAGATAATAACGGTACTGTGGTTCTTATTGCTGTTAATCAGGTACCTATTGCCTATTGTGGATATAATGTTCTTTGCATGGGACGTTCTTTGTATTGGCCTTTGCAATCCTGGGGACTGTTCGCTCCTAAGATTTAGCTTGCCATAATAGACGAGTTCCTTATTGTACTCTGACCACAGATTCCTTCCAAAGAACTTTTACTACCCCTTGTCGTTTAAAATTAGTGCACCAACTGGATTCGCTACATGTTTTGCCGATCAGTGCGTATATTGATTTTATGTTTTTAAAACGTGCTTAGGTATTTTTTATTAATCATTGGGAAATCAAATATTGTATATGATTCTTTTATGTTTGGAAGGTAATTCCTTATATTTGCAAACCCTAGATTTTATTTTAGTTTGTATATGTTGATTAATTGTTGATATAGTTATTTAAATGTCTTGTTAGCCATCTTTCTAGGGGCATAGTCAAGCGCTGTTCTTTTAGTGTGTGTGTTTTTATTTAAAATAAATAGATTTTTTAATAGATTAAATAGTTTTTTTGGGAATTAGGTTATGATTTATTTAAGGTAATATTGAGCGATTTTTACTACTGAACAAAATTCCCTATTGGTAGATCTACCACTAAGAAATGTAATACTAATTTCAGATGTAACTGAAGGCTAAAGAGGTAGACACTACCTTTTGTTAAACTTTAATGATGGGTCTCCTTTAGGCGCTAGTGCTAATTATAAAATTTTGTCACAAAGCAGTTATAACAACAACAAAAGATAAGTACTTTACATTCTCGTGTAATTGGTCAAATTATAATTTTGCAGGCAATAGGGATGCATTATTACATAGCTTGTTTGTTTGCCTCATTCTTTTGCATTTTCTCAGAACTTCTCTGCTTATCACGCTGCATTAAGTCATACCTTGTAATGTACATGCCCTTGGCAATCTCCACACACTTTTTTCAGATCAGAATGTGATGCTTAAGTAAAGTACTGCCAGTTATCACTGTTAATTGTTGATTGCCACTTTGCCTATGCTTTAAAACATTACTGCTCATTTTGCATGGTGACGTGGTAAGACAATAGTTGTACATACTCAATACATTACAGATGGCCCCTTATTGTAAAATGTGTTTCTTATTATTAACATATGCAAAAGTAGATATTTATATTAAGTCAGCAAATCCAATCTTCTCCACATACAACTGAATGATTTATGAAATGAAAGCTATAAAAAAATATTTAAAAACTGATTATTGCAATAAAACATATAATATTATTAATAAAATTATCAAGAAAGTTTTTTAAAAATATATTTTGAGGGACTGTTAGCTCTGTGGACAAGCTATTATAAGTGCATAAATATGCCTTCTTGTCCACTGAGCACATTTCAAGTTTCACCCTCCCCCCCATCATGATCTTTGGGAACTTCCCCTGTAAAATAAATCTGCAGTTTGGCAAATGCTCCTGAAAATTCTCAGGAAATAGTTAAAAGTTACATTAAAGTTCAACCTACTACTACTCTCTTTATTCATTTATCATAATATACTGCTCAGTTTAGCTTTATTTCTCGCTAAAATTGATCATGAGAGTGATCAGGGCATCGGGACTGTTTTTATCACTTGTACCACATTTTTGTGTGCCTAGAAATGGGCTTTTCTGCATAAGTGCAACTGGAGGATGTAAAGTAAGCTCAATAACTATGAGAACCACACAAGTACACAGAACCTCACTGGAGGCAAAGTTCTTTTGTGGGTAGAATAGGACTGTGTTCTCTGCTATAGAGCTGGGGACATATCTTCTTTATCTCATTTAAATAATCCCATCTTCAAAATTAAATGTCGTTTCTGCATTTCAGTGTAAATGTCATTAGGTTATTTCCAAAATGGCTGTTTTAATCACTTCCTTTGTAGAGTTTGAAACTGTCATTGAGAAAAATTCTCTAGGCTGTTAGCCTTGTCAAATATAATTTTATAATTGTAAGAATTACTTTAAAAACACTGGATTCTGCAATATTTTGATAACATTTGTAAATTGGCATTACTTTTTCTAACTGAAGATTTACATCATTAATTCCTCCTATTATTCTCTTGAAGGTAATATTACATTGTTAATGGTTAAATGAAAAGTATTTGTTCAAACAATACAGTATGGATTTTCTAATTAGTTGTAAAGGTAGTAGACCAAAAAATTAAAACGCTTGCATGAAGAAGAGCCACTGAGCATTTTGAAAATATGGGCATCCATACTGATGTGGCTCATCCTTTAATTAAGGAAATAACACCAGAATTGTCAGTGTTATATATAATGCTGAACTGCCCTGGTTGCCTACAGTTATGCCGAGCAATCTCTGCAAAAGTTGACCTCACTGAAAGAAGAGTGATTTTTAAGGCACATTTGGCAGGGGCTTCATGAATCAAGACTTGCTGAAGTTACTAATATTTCAAGAGCAATGGCGTCTAAGGTGATGTCAGCATGGAAATCCGACAGATAAATATCAGGAAAATGCAACATTGGATATGTTCCCATTCACAGATGCTATACATAGAGGATGTCACCAGATCCGAACCCAATCAAGCGTTTATGACATTTTAGACAATGCCTGAGACAGTGTGGGTTTTCTCCGGGTGCTCCGTTTTCCTCCCACATTCCAAAAACATAGTAGTAAGTTAATTGGCTGCTATCAAATTGACCATAGTCTCTCTCTGTGTGTGTATGTTAGGGAATTTAGACTGTAAACTATAATCGGGCAGGGACTGATGTGAGTGAGTTCTCTATACAGCGCTGCGGAATTAGTAGCGCTATATAAATAGCTGATGACAGCATTTTCCACCAATCAGGCATCAGTTGAGTGAATTTCTTGTGGAGGGATGGTGCCGCATTCCTCCTGCATAATTCCATACATTGGTAGACTCAATGCCATGGCACATGCAGGCCATACACGGTGATGCACATCCTATTAAATTATTTTATATTGGTCTTTTAATTTTTGTTCACTGTGTAATATACTAGAAGGTCATAATTTTTCTTAAACATTTTCCTGTTTCTTGTTGCTGATTTGTGTGGAGGATTTGGAGGAATGTTAATATACAAATTTTATTAGGAGAAGTGTTTGTAAGAGAAAGTGTAGTGATTGTCTGAACTTAGTCTATAGATGATATTTCTTGTAAAAGGGTATCTATTCTGGTGGTATAGGTGCTAATAATCTGGCAAATGTGGTGAGACCATTTAATAACGTTTTTTATGACTATTACCATCAACCAACTCCTCGCAAAGGTAGTTCTGATTTAAACTAAGAAATATAGTTCTTTTTTCCCCTTAAATCCACAGGACCAATTTATATAATAAATGTATGCTTATATTTTCAAGAAAAAATACTTACATTATATAGTTTCATTTAAAATGTTTTGTATTCTTAATTAAAAATTCATATATATTTTAAAACAGTGCACAGTGTATATTATACAATATCAACAGGTTTCATATTCTCTAGTAACATGGGTGGTATAGCACATATGTTCATACAATACATTACACTCATTACTTGTTTTATAAATTTACAAGTTATTGTGTGTGTGTTTTGACCAGCTATTATGTGGTGTATGGGTGTGTGTGACTCAGCTTCTCCCATCATTAAAGGGTGTTAACGATGGGTGAAGCTGTATTGTGTGTGTTGGGGGGAGGGGGGGCGCTGTGGGGGAAGTGAGAAATAAACCCTTATGGTAGACTCCATTTTAAGCATTAAACACACATTTCACTTTTGCATTCATTTCACAACATCTCACACTATAAACTCATTTTTATCTCGCATATAAACTTCTACCATTTATTCAGCCATTACTCACTATCCACATTCCATTCACAGGGCGACTTCTAGCATCACAGCAAAACCATTATTCACCTCACACAGCTGCTATTTTGTCTAGTCATGATGATCACATTGATTTAAAATGGCAGCCATCTTGAGGCATGGATGGATTTGATCATCCTCTATCTTTCTCTAATGTCTAAAACTCAGCCTTGTATATCACCTTGCTGCCATAGTAGCTATCATTACATAAACTCAATTTCTCCAGCAATAAACCATATTATTTCAGAGTACACATTACAAACTACTTTGTCATTCCACAATCTATTCCGAACATCACAGGAACTCCAGGGTGTAAATGTATCAAGCTGTGATTTTTTTCAACAATTCAAAATCTATGCAAATCACAAGAGATAGTCATTGATTTTATCCCCCAAGTTGCCATAAGTAACGATTTGTATTATGAAAAAACAAATTGCTGTTCATCTCGAGATTTGCAGCGATTTAAACTCTCACGTGTTTAGCTGAAAATCGCCATTTTCAAACCAATTCGTAGATATCTGGTAATTATGTTTAGTTAAATAATGTATAATATAATGTATTATGGATTGCTGCTATCTGTAAATTATATACTACTGTTAATTTTACATATGAGTTGCAGAGCTTTTGTGGTGCCTTATAAATGAAAGATAATAATAATAGTAAAGATTATATGTTGAGGTTTTTTGTTTTGTTTATTTTTTTTTTACTTTATATTTATTTAAGAAACAGACATACAATACAACAGTAAACAAGTAGGTTGCGACAACCAACAGAATTGTTTCCACATTATTATATAGTTATTTTTTAAAAGTGGGAAAAACTGAGGTTCTGTACTGACATTAAAATAATAGAAATAATTGCAAAGTGAGGTTTAATATAGTTCTAAAACATCTAGTGTAACATACATATCTGGAAAGCATATATTCTATATTATTATGAATGTAAAGAGGTCCTGGAGACAGCTTCTGGAATATTCAAATGATGAGATACTCATGACTCAGGGTAGAGTTACTCTTGACTCTTTACCAAGGGGTTCATATGGCATAATTTTGAGGCTGTCTGTCGTGGATTTTTTTTATGTAATGCTCTCCATACATGCAATATGCCAGATTATATTTTCAAGAGCAGAGATTGAGGAGATTCATGTTGCTTCAAGTTTTTGGCTATTTGAGGTGTAGCAACTGCAAAAATATGAGCTATTATTTGTAGTTTGGGAACTCATGTTTTGAGGACGATGGGAGGGCAAAAATGTCCAGGGGTCTTTAGGTATTGGCTGTTCAGATATTGATTTAATAATATTCTCTCTGTGTATCAAGGTGGATATCAGTCACATGGAACGTAACAACGAATGCGACCATTCCCGTCGCTCTCTTCCTCGCCTGGCACCTCAGTTCCACTCACCTGGATCCACAGTTCCTGGATCTGCTGGGAACTTCATAATTGATGAGATGACCTCTAAGCTCCATCTCTCCTTACTTCCTTTGCCACAGCTTCTGGTCCTGACCGCGATAGATGGTAATTGTGTCGCCAACGGTTCCTTCGACCGCATTACTAGTCCCTTATGGTTGTCAGTAGGAGATCTCCACTCAGAAATGATACGTTTACTAATTCTTCCACAGTCCGCTAATCCTGTTACTTTAAGCCTACCCTGGCTCAAGGTTCATTCGCCACAGTTCGATTGGCATCAAGCACAAGTTATCTCCTAAGACCCACCTGTAAGCAACATTGTTGGCCCTCAGTGCAACCTTTTAAGATCTCGATTCGTTGCCTGGCCTCCTCTCCTCAGCCGGATCTTCTGGAAACCTATGCCGAATTTCTACATGTATTTCGCAAAGTTGCTTCTGAATCCCTGTCTCCTCCCTGGGACTGCCCTATTGACCTTAGACCTGGCAAGAGCATCCCTAGGGGCAGGGTGTTTCCTATATCTCTCCCTGAAACTCAGGCCATGTCTTATTATGTCTCTGAAAATCTTGAACGAGGATGTATCCACAAATCTACCTCTCCAGCAGGAGCAGGGTTCTTTTTTGTTTATCAGAAAGATGGCACATTTAGACCCTGTATTGATTACTGCCGGTTGAATGCTATAACGGTAAAGAACCGCTACCTGCTTCCCCTGATATCTGAACTCTTTGACCGGATTCATGAAGCCCAGATCTTCACTAAACTATACCTCAGAGTAGTCTATAACTTGATTCGGATTCGTCAAGGCGACAAATGGAAAACCGCCTTTAATACCAGAGTGTCACGTTAATGACCAAAGAATGCCAGTGACTGATATTAGCGCAACTAATCTGGGAGGCACGGATTCTAACGCATCCCCGGTATTCACCAGGAACCCCCGCAAAGAGGTATGGGCTTGGTTGCGTGGGATGCGCAGGTCACGGTTCTCGTAGTTAGCTATCAGTGCAGTGGAAGAGAGTAGAAATAGTCGTACAGTCCGGGTCGGAAGCCAAACAATGGTGCAGTACACAGGAGTAATCCAAGAGAATAGTCATCATTCTTCTTTACGAAAAAAGCAGTAGAAGATGATTTGCAAATGAATCCTTTGAGGTTTTCAGAGATATACTCGGACACAGCCTGGTTCTTGGGTGCAGACAGTGGAAATACTCTGCCTCGAGGAATGCTCTTGCGTGGTACCAGATAATGGGACAGTCCCACGGGCAATGAGGAGGTAGTGATTCCGCAGCCACTTTGCTAAAAACATCAAGGAATTCAGAGTAGACCTTGGGGAGAATATCAGGAGGAGGTAGTCCGACTGGAAATGACAGGTTTTCCGCGAATGACAGGTGCCAAACAATGTGATATAGAAGAAGAACCCCAGGAGGTAACTTGAGCGTGATGACAGTCGAATTGAGGAGAATGTGTCCTCATCCAAGGTAAACCCAAAATAATAGGATTAATGGATTGCGGGAGAACCAAGAATTTAATCCATTTCAAATGGAGTGCTCCTACCATCAGCCGAACAGGAACAGTGATGCAGGTGATAGAGCCGTTAGAGACTCGGTTTCCATCTACGAAACTGCAAGACCAAACTGGAGGATATGAAGTTCCCCGCGGATCCCGAGTCTACGAAGGCAGACAGAGGTTGAGAACCATCAGAGGATAAGAGAGTAATGGGCATGAGAAAATCGGATTATTTCTGGAAATAGGGAGAAGAGGACTGATATTCTAGGCTGACCTCCCTAAAATCGACTAGGAGGAGGCGTTTCCCCGTCTCTTGGAACATCCAGTACGGTAATGTCCAGAATCACCACAGTAGAGACACAGCCGATTCTTCAGGCAGCGTTCTCTTTCTTCAGGAGATAATCGCGACAGACCGATTTGCATTGGTTCTTTTGTAGGGAGTGTACGTTCCTGGTGGCGAATATCCACTTTGATACATAATGAGATTAAATCATCCAAACTAGAAGGCAGATCACGTGATGCTAAGTCATCCTTAATTTTGTCATTCAAATCTTTCCAGAAGGTAGCGAATAATGCCTCATCGTTCCACCGAAGCTCAGATGCTAGTGTCCGGAATTGAATCGCATACTGACTGGCGGTGAGAGTTCCTTGACGAAGATTTAAGAGACTAGTGGATGCGGAGGCCACACGACCAGGTTCGTCAAACACCCTGCGGAAGCCTTCAATAAAGGTAACAGAGTTCTGGAGCAGTGGATCATCTCGTTCCCATAATGGAGGTGCCCAGGTCAAGGCTTGTTCAGAAAGAAGGGATATTATATAGACAACCTTAATTCTGTCTGAAGAAAAGTTTTCAGGTGCAAGTTCAAACTGTATGGCACACTGTTTAAGAAACCCTCAGCATTTTCTTGGGTTACCATCATATTTCAATGGAGGTGGTATGCGCAAACCTCGGGAGCTTGTGGGATTTGATGAGCCAATGGAGGCAGAGGTGGGTGCCACAGAAGCAGCCTGGATTTGGAGACTTTCCTCTGTTCTTACTGCTCCGATTATCAATCCTCCTGGAGTGATCATCTTTCCTGGGTGGAATTTTCGCATAATAAACACCAACATGACTCCACCAGAGTGTCCCCCTTCTTTATTATTTTTGGCAGAAACCCTGTGTTAACCCACCTTCTCTGAGGGTCGTACTGTTTCGGTACCTTCTGTTCATGATATACTCCATAATTTCTCAGAAATTTGGTCCCAAGTACATACCAAACTTCTATAGGCTTCTGAGCGGCACAGACACTTTGCTGATCGCCACCGTAGGCACCTTCCAGTTCCTCGTGTAGGGGATAAGGTTTGGTTATCCACCTGTAACTTCATACTCAAGGTACCATTGATGAAGTTTGCTCCTCGATATATTGGCCCGTTCTGCATCTCCTACATGATTAATGCGGTTACCTACAGGCTTTGCTTATTACCCTCTCTCCGTGTACACAATTCCTTCCATGTCTACTAAAACCTTTGGTTATTAACAAATTTTCTAAGAATTATCCTCTACCTCCTCCTATTCAGTCTGTTCTAAGTGACGAATACTAGGTGGAACGCATCTTGGGGTCACGCACTGTCCATGGCAAAGTCCAATTTCTTGTCCACTGGAAGAAAGATCTTCATGCTCCTTGCCTACTGACTAACTTTTTGAAAGACCAGTCTGCCAAAAGCTGTACTTCAAGCTGTACTTCAAAAAGAGGGAGAGGGGTACTGTCAGGCGCCATCTCCGCACTAACACTAGCTACAGGAGACAGTCGCTTGCACTTTGCCGATCACAGCGCCCCGTTGCTTAGCCACGGATGCTCTCTTGTTTTTCCTGTGCACTGCGCATGCCCTGTGGTCGCGTGTCCCGTTGCTAGGCAAGGGAAGCATTGCGCTCATCTGTTGGCGGTTAGCACCGAGATTCCTACACCCAATCAGGGTGCCTCTTGCTGCTTATATAGAAGCCTCTGGCACCTATCGGGTGCCAGAGTATTGGTTCACTATCTTGCTCCAACACTTACCTGTGGTTCCTGTATCCTGTATATCTCGGTTCGGCCTAGTTTCTCCTACTATTCTCCTGGTTAAGTTCTGGCACCTCATTGCTCATTTGGTTTGACTCCTGACTTGCCCTGACTATTCTCTGAATTCTCCCTGTGTACAGTACTGCTCGGCTGGTTTTGACCTGGATTGTTTTACTACGCCTGACTACTCCTGTCACTACGTTGGTGACTGTCTCGGAGAACCGCAACCTGCGTACCCCTTGCAGCAAAGCCCAAACTTCGTTGCAGTAGTTCCTGATGAATACTGGGAGTACGTTAAACTCACTGTTCATTTGCGCCAATACGGCTAGTGGCTACCTCAGCTAATTCCGTGACACTTACACTACGGATGGGGAACTTGTGCAGCCAAATATATCAAGCTCCGAAAAGCTTGGCATTTCTGAAGATGCCATTATTCAATCCTATGGGGAGAGCATTGTAGGAGAGTGATCTTCAGTTCCCTCTCCATAACCTTTCTGCTCTAATTTTCATAAATGACCTCTGGTCACACATGTGCAGTATAAACTCTGGGTCTATTAACTGACATGACTTCAGTAGAAAATTGCCCTGATAATTCATCTGTCATTGCTGCGATTACTGATGATAATTAAAGGGGCAAAAGTGAGATGGATAATAAATAAGCCCTATGGTGTAAAGCTGGGTACACACTACACTGTTTTCGTCCAATAATCGGCTCAAACAGCCGACATACGACCGCTCGTTCAAAAGTCGGGTCAGTGTGTGCAGTGACACGATGGTCGAAAGTCTGCCCAAATGGACGATTATCGCCTCATTTGGTTGGTCGTACCATTTAATATTTTCGTTCCGATCTTGTTTTCCGCTGTGTAGTGTGTATAAACTTCCGACCGATCCACAACAGTGAGTATGAAATTACAGTCATTGCTCACGACAACATGGCTGTAAAAAGTTGCTAAAGGGACGTCCGCTCTTCCCTTTATCGTCCTTAACAAGGCTAGTGTGTATGCAGTCAATGGGCCGAGCGATCAGACCATCGATCGCATGTAAAATCGCTCGGCATAAAAAGTTGGTCGAAATTTCTGTAGTGTGTACCCAGCTTAAGGAATTGCACAGTTATACTCCACAGTTGAACAAACAGAGGTTAACTTCTGTTATCTGCCAGTAACTACCTTCATGTGTTGCAGCCTGCCACTTCACTTCTTATTTCACTGTCCTGGACATTGTATTAACATGGTAATTATATATTTGTTTTCTCTCTTTATTTCTCTGTTTTACTCCCACAATAATGCTGCTCAACTCCTGCTCCCCCTCTGTCCCCTACCCTTTTACTTGGTACTTCTGCTTTCCACAAACTCTCTCACCTCTACTTTCTCATCTCTTCACTCCTGCTCCTGTCTCTTTGCTCTCCTGGCAATAATTGCCCCTCTCACTATTTTTCCATTATATTTGCATTTACTGCTCTTAACTGTACCATTACTGTACTTCATTGCCTTTGTCATTTTACTGCTCTACCATAATATTACTTTGTCATAGTGTTGCCTTGCTGTTGTTTTACCACTTACTACATTGCAGATTACTGATTACATTGCCAGTGTCAGACCTCCAATCTGGGCTTCTACTCTACCTTCATGGCCCCTGCACATCATAGGCCTATGCACCATCTGGACCCTCAAGGACTTTGTACTACATAGGCCCCTGCACCACCATGGCCCCACCTGGGGCTATCTACATCATGGCATTAGTATCTTGCAAACTTCTGCACGATAGTGAAATTCACTATGTTTATTGTTTACATTTGCTCCTTTTGTCTGTCCATAGCCTCTCCCTTTAGAATGTAAGCTCTCAAGGACAGGATCCTCTACCCTATGTCTCATGTCTGTCCATTCTACATCTTCCTCTTAGTCCCAGTTTTGACTTATGAATAATTGTTTTTGTATGTCATGCAATTTGTTGTTTTAATAGCATGCATTTATTATTCTCCATATCTGTACCCATTGTTATTTTCTGTATGTACTTCTGTAATTTTGTTGGCACTGGGGAAGCCTTGCGGCACCTTATAAATTAAAGATAATGGGCCTAAGTCATTAAGGGACACATACTGAGCACAGCAAGCGGTCGTGCGCAATCGCACATACCTGACAGCTGTGATTGTCTGAAGTCAATAAGACGGGTATCGTGACATACGTAGCTTAATGACTTCTGGTGCGACTTCCATGTGCTCACGTCCCTGCACTTTACATCCATGTATGGGACTACAATGTTTGTTTGCAAGGACATTTTCTGTCTGCTCTACTTGCGTCAGCAAACGCTATGCATTAGAATGAAACATTACAATGTGTTGTAACTTTCTTACCTTCATTTGTTTATGGCTGACTACTCGTTTGTTATTTACCAAACACCACCTTGTTGGTTGTGTACTTCTGGTTGTAATGGTCATTAAAATATATGGTCCCTTGTTTTTTATGCTACTTTGTTCACTTATACCTGTGAATCCCAAAGTATTAGCATGCCTATTGCCCTTGCACCCATGAATAAGTGCTTGTTGTTTGTAAAATTGGCAGACTTTGCCAATAAGCCTGGCATTAATACGAGATTTGCCCCAATGATATGATATTAGAGAAGCGCCCTGTCTCTTCTCCCATTGCTTTTTAACTCACTAGTTTACTTTAAATAATCTGAATACCCATTTTTAAAACGAATCAAACACACACACAAGCTTTTCTAACAAAATGAACAAGTTTAATTTGAAAACAATAATAACAAATTTAAAGTCAACTTAATAAAACTTGTTCAGTTATTTAGTCAGGTGCGTTTTTTGCTTTTTTTTTTTGTATTTTTTTTAATTTAATTTATTATCCGTTGACTCAACGGTCTTGTCTGTCCCATCAATTTCTCATCAGCTGCAAATAAATAAATATCAAAATTCAAAAACTGCACTCTTATATGGTGAAATGCTAGGTCTATCGGTGTATTTATAAGCATTTTGCAAGCTTCGTAGAGTGCACAAATGGTATGTTACGATAATAACAGGTCAAAGTTTGTATTATACTGAGCACATAATGTAGTATGTATAGTAGTATATAAGAAGTAATTAGTACAATTGTGTACCTTTGCCTCATTTTTTCCCCTGCATTGCAAATGTTGCAAAGCAGTGTCTCACTCCACATGTTGCAATTTTCAAGACAGTCACTGCTGTACCAGCCAGCTGCACACAAGACAAGAAGAGAGTGGAGCAGGTTCCACTTTGGGAGTACTTAAGATGCCCTCTGGTGTGATCATGGGAAGGGAAAACTGTTTCTCATGTGTTTCTGCTATAAAAATAAATTGTCAAAGCTCTTACAAACATTGCAATAATGCTAAGTAAAATGGTGCTCCCTCTCGTATACAGCTGGTACACACCCATAGACACAATAGGTTACAATAATTCTGACATACACTACTTACAAATATTTCTAAAAAGGCAATTAAAGTAATGTATTTTATTAACATTTATACTAACATCTATGCTAATAGAGTAAACAAAACGTATTGATATTCTATCCCATTATTACTAAATTGTTTTTTTATTATGTGTAAAATTTTATAATTATAATACACATTATTTTAGATTAAGTTACATCTATAAATATTTCTACTGCAGATTTAGAGCAGAGAATGTTTTGTATTCCTTGGGCTAAACAGGGAACTACCTTTGTGAGGAGTTGTTTAATGGTAATAGTAATAAATAAGTTATTCAATTGTCATTAGCATATTTGCTTCACCATTAGTTCCTTTACCTTTACTAGTGTCATAAAAGAAAAAAAAATATAAAAATTATTCCTGGTGAAATTTATGGATATCTGAAACTTAAAAATTGAACTGGCATTGAAGGGGCAAAAAGGGGCAAAAATTTTCCAATCGTTATTTGCCTACATATAGCATGTTTGGGGGGTCCTTTTAGATATAGACAAATGTATAAACAAATGTATCTTTAACTTGGTTTTATATTGTTTATGTTGCATAAAACTTATATCCATCATATAAAATTGTTTCAACAGCGTTAATGGTTATTGATAAAGAGCTAATACTTTTTTTAATTATTATTTTAAGTAAAAACATGGATGAATTTCAACTTTCTCTGCAAGGCTTATTTTTTGATGGACCATCTGCAAAAAAAGGGTAAGCAAGGCATGGCATGGTGACCTAGCAAGATGTTGTAAAAAAATAAACAGAAATATACTCTATCTCAAGTCCTCCCATTGGCTGGTGCAAAGTTCTGCACCTCCACAAACACCATCATCTTCTATACAATACCATGCAGTTTGGTGGGAACTAGTGGTGCCAGAGCAAATTGAGACATGTGACTTCACCGATTTTGCACCAAACCATGCCCGTATTTCCTGTAATAAATTACCTTCTCTGGTTCTGCCTTTTATACTTTTTTACTAATTGCAATAACTTGGGTTCACTTTTTTAATTGAAGTTAAAAATACTTTCAACCCATGTGACTGCAGTTGGATAACACGTATGAAATTAAGAAGTAGAGTATTATCTCACAGTGAAAATAAGTTAGCATGCATGCTATTTTGCTAATATAGTACACTTGGGAAACTGGACTGTTTCCAATTTTTCATTTTACTTTACTTTCGCATACAAAAGGCTGTAAAATAAAGCTATTTTATATTCTTGCTTGCTTTAGTATGACATGGTATGACCATGTTTACCACATTTCATGAATTTTCTTGTTATCTGCAATTTTTACGAAAATTCTCAATCAAGCTCTGTTTACTTTTGTACGCCTTAATCCTGTTTCTCATTGCTGTCTCAGCTGTATTACACCATGTTTCACCTCATATCGATGCTGACTACCCCGACAAAACTTACCCCGACATTAGGACTCCGAAGGGCTCCTTCCCGACCATCAGTGATGACGACTCCTCTTCGATGGGACTTTACCCAGTCACGATCAAGTAAGAAACCGGCTCCACTTCATGACGTCATTCATCATGGCGACAGTATTAACGCTGTCGTTAAGGGGGTAATGTCAGTATGCACCCATGTACAATGTAGTTTACAAATCCTTATACATTGTACATGGGTGTATACTTACATTACCCCCTTAACAGCGATAATCCCGTTGCCATGGTGAATGACGTCATAAAGTGGAGCCGGCTTCTTACTTGATCGTGATTGGGTGAAGTCGCTTTGAAGAGTCATCATCGCTGATGGTCGGGAAGGAGCCCTTCGGAGTCCTCATGTAAGGGTAAGTCTTGTTCGGGGTACTCAGCATTGATATGCCGTACCCCACCCCTTTCACCTATATGCCTTCACTTGCTCCATTCTTTTCTACATGTTCATTGCATTGCTGCTTGCTTTCTCTTTATTGTCACTCTGTGCTCTCTCCCTTTTGCTTCTCCTTTCATATTGTTGCTTGTCAAACTAACCTAGCCAATATATTTTCAACTATGAAAACAATTCCTGGTAGTATGATTGCTTTTTTTATTGCAATATTATGTATTTTGTCTACAAACATAAATAGATTGGATGAGGAAGGCATGAAAATGTGGCTTCAAGCACCAACTCCTTCTGTTGATGATATTCAAGATATGCAAAAGGAGATAGCAAGCATGAAGTCAGCAGGTAAAATACTGCATACAGAGTAGGTGTATACTTTTCACACGTAAAAACTCCCATTAGTTTACATACTCTTTTTTCTGGGATGAAACAAAATATGTTATCAAATAAGCACAATGAAACTGTATTTTGATAAATGCACATTATTTAAATAAATCATATTTTATTATAGACCATAACTGAATTACTTTGGTTCACGTTAATAGAGAATATTGCAACACTAATTGTTCCATCACATTTTTACATTGAAGACAGATGACACATAAGTCTAAACAACATTCTGGTAATTTGCATACTACTCTATTTGCTTTTGGTGCATTTGTATTGAAGTTGAATACTTACATTTTACTATATCCTTTTTTTTTCAAATTAAAAAGCTGTGATAAGAAAAGGAAAAAAGTTTACACCACCATTAAAGAAGGCAAATATATTAAAAAGCAACCTGCCAGGAACATATGCTTCCCAGTGTGGGACTAAGTTTAACACAACAGTGACACCAAACACAGGAAATACATGTGCAGAGAATGTGACATTAACATATCCCTGGTTTTCATGTGGTGACAATAAAGGTCAGAAAACAGATTGTCATCCTACTGAACAGAATCTTCCACAATGTCAAGATATTGATGGCAGTTCAAGTGTGTTTCGAAAAAGGTAATGCTTAATTCAAATTATTACTAATTGATTTTGTAGTGTATAAAATATTCTGTTATGTATATAAAATAGCTCGTTACCAGGCTTCAAGCTCAAGAAAATAAATAATAAAATGATATACAGTGGTGTGAAACAGTTTTTGCCCCTTCTGGATTTCTTATATTTTTGCACATTTGTCACAAATAATTGTTTCAGATCTTCAAACAAAATGTAATATATGACAGAGACAACCTGAGTAAACACAGTTTTTAAATGATAATTTCAATTAATTATGGAAAAAGTTATCCAACACCAACTGTTCCTGTGTGAAATAGTAATTGTCCCCATAGTTACTCATTTAACCAATGAACCAAATTTAATTGATAATTGGGTTCAATTAGACTTCACACAACCAGGCTTGATTACTGCCATCCATGTTGAATCTAAACATCACTTAAATATAACCTTTCCAATGTGAAGTTGGCTAAAAGGTCTCAACAAGTAGCACAGTATACCACAATCAAAAGAAATTAATGAAGAGTTGAGAAAGAAAGTTATTGACTGATATCAGTACGGAAAGAGTCACAAAGCCATTTCTAAGGCATTGGGACTCCAGTGATTCACCATGAGAGCTATTATTTCCAAATGGAGAAAACTTGGAGCAGTATGTATTTTCCCAGAAGTAGCTGGCCTACCAAATTTCCTCCAAGAGCGCATGGATGATTCGTTTAAAAAGTAACAAAATAACCCAGATGAATATATATGGAACTACAGGCCTTATTTGCCTTAGTTAATGTTGGTGTTCATGATTCCACCATAAAAAAAGAGACTGGGCAAAAATGGTATCCATGGGAGAGTTGCAAGAGGAACATAAAGTCTTGTCTCACATATTTCAAAATACACATTGACCCCCAACCCATGCCTTTTGGGCTCATGTTTTGTGGACTGATGAGCCAAAAATGGAACTTTTTGGAAGGCGTCAAGCTAACACAGCATTTCACAATAGGATCATTATACCAACAGTCAAACATCGTGGTGGTAGTGTGATGATAGGAGGTTGCTTTGCTGCTTCAGGACCTGGGCGACTTGCCATAATTGATGGAATCATGAAGGAGAATGTCCAGTGATCAGTCTACGATTGAAGCTCAACCACAATTGGGTTATGCAGCAAGACAGAGATCCGAAGCACAAAAGCAAGTCCACCTCTGAAAAGCTCAAAAGAAAAAAAATTAAGGTTTTGCAGTGGCCTAGTCAAAATCCTGACTGCAACTGAGATGCTGTGGCAGGACCTTAAATGGGCAGTTCATGCTCGAAAACCCTCCAATGTGGCTGAATTAAAGCAATTCTGCAAAGAAGAGTGGATCGAAAGTCCTCCACAATGATGTAAAAGACGGATCTTCATTTTGTTGCAATTGGTGCTGCTGAAGGTGGCTCAACCAGTTATTAAGTTTAGGGAGACAATTCTTTTTTCACATGGGTTTATATTGTTGTTGAATAACTTTTCTCCTTCTATAAATGAGATGACCATTTAAAAACTGTATTTTTCTTTTTACTCAGCTTGTCTTTGTCTTATATTCAATTTTGCTCGAAGATCTGAAATAATAAAGTTTGGCATAAATAGAAGAAATCAGGGAGTGGCAAAAACGTTTTCACAGCACTACGTGTGTGTATATATGTATATGTGTAAGCGCGGGTCCGATTTGTAATGTAGCAGTTTTTATATAATAGACTAAAAATGCTATTTAGAAAATAAATTTGTTCCATTGTTGTGTTGTAGCGAGAGCAATCAAACAATTTTTTACAACCCAAAAATTATGTTTTCAATATATGTCACTCTGTCGCTATGTGGTTGAATAGCTTCCTTTTCTCCTTCATCCGGTCTAGGGGACACTGCTTACCATGGGTTGTGGAGGGGAGCTTGGGAGTTGGCACCTAACTAGTTAATTTAGTACTGCTGGCAAACCCCTCCCCTCTACAAACCCCCTGCCTCTTCCTGTCCAGTTTTTTTTTAGGTGCCCTGGAGTTTGGGCAGCCTTATTTTTTACTGCTTAGTTTAATGTTTAAAAATTTATTTTTTTCCTTTACTTTTTACTTTTTTAGGTGGCAGCGCTGGAGTGTGTTCTAATATAGAGAACACACTCACAGCTTGGCAGCGCAGGCATTCCCCTGTCAGCTGAGAGCCAGCGGTTCTCACTGACAGGGGCTGAAGACAAGGTGCCTGATTGAAGGGAGTGACAAGTGGTCTCATGGACCGCTGCACTCCTATAGCCTCCCCGATAACCGGCGCTGCCATTACAGGCATAGAGCGCTGGTTATCGGGTAATGAAGATGGCGGCGGCCATCTTGGATTTCGGCAGAAGCGCTGAGGAGAAGGGGCTAAACCAAGATTCCCCCCTCAGTCATAGGAGGGGGGCGTCGGATACCTTCCGCTGCGGAGACCTCTGTCCTAGAGGTCTCCACCACTCTGCCACTATTATGATAGTTCTTTTGAAGAAAGAAGGAGAAGACATGGGAAAAAGAACTACAGGAAGGGGAGCTAATACATAGAGTTCCCCCCTTCCTTCAGAGAGAGAGATGGTCCTTCCCAGGTCTTTTGGCGCCAGCACAAGCTCGGGAAAAGGAACAGAGCTGAGGAGAAAGCATAGACTGCTGTCAAATCTGCTCCCCAGGGTGGCCTTTGGCTAAGTATCACCTTTATTTACACACATATCTGATGTGGTTATACTGGGCTAGCAGGTTTACTATTATAGCCTCCTACTAGCCATTGATATTTATGGTGTTTACTATTTCAAGTACAACTTTTAGACTATATCAGTTGTTTACTTGGTATTGCTCTGTTTTTCATTGCTTATTTTACTCTCTCTCTATATTAACTATCTATCTGTATATTCAGCTAGATTTTTTATTACTCTGTGTGCTTGGTGTGCCTTCCTTTATAAATATGACAGATAAGGGAAAGGGCCCTATGCCAAAATATTTCACATGTTCAAAATGTAATGTTAAATTACCTAGTGCTCAGAGGGACCCGTTGGCGCTCTGCACGACATGCGAAGCAGAGGCTTCCACTGCACAGATACCGCAGGTTTCAGTCCCACCGTCGGTGGAACCGGCCTGGGTTACCTCGCTTACGCAGTCGGTTAGCTCTTTAGCTCAAATGGTCCTTCAGTCTAACCAGTTGCTGACTACTGTGGCAACTTCTGTGGCTAGTAATGCAAGTTTACACTCAGACCCCCCGGCTTCCTCAGGTTCTAGTGCTTTGAGTTTGCCGGGACCATCCTCATTACAGACTGACCCAGCCCTGGTTGCTACAGAACCTGCATGGTCTACAGCTTTTATCAGAGGGCTGAATAAGCTTAACCAGCTACTTGACCCCTCTAGTACCCCACCTGCTAAAAGAAAGAGGCCTAGATATGTTAATCCCCTATTGACCCTCTCAGATTCGGAGGAGGAGTCTGAAGAAGAAGGGGAAATTTATTCGGACACTGACCAAGGTCATTCCTCTGAGCAGGGAGAAGTGTCTAAGGGCCAATTTGTAAAGGATTTGGTTTTAGCGGTAAGACAGGCGTTGGATCTCCCGGAACCGGAAGATGTAACCCCCAGAGACAGAAGTCTCTTTAAAAAGGCCAAGAGGAAGGCCAGCCGTTTTCCTCCCTCCGCGGAACTTAGAGATATCGCTGAAGGGGCATGGAAACATCCCAATAAAGATTTTCTATCCCCAAGAGGTTCTCTTTCCTGTATCCCTTACAGGAAGAAAAAGTGGCTCGCTGGGAAAGTATTCCCAAGGTGGACATTCCCATTGCTCGCTTAGCAAAACATACTTTACTCCCAGCCCCGGGTTCAGCGTCCCTGCCGGACGCCAATGACCGCAAGGTTGAATCACAGCTCAAATCCATATTTGCGGCTGCGGGTTCTGCCTTTAGACCCACATTTGCCTCGGCCTGGGTGGCTAGAGCCATGGAGGCATGGGCAGACCAGCTAGCTGAGGCCTTACAGGACTCCGAATTTCTTCTCCTAGCCTTACACCTAAAGGAGGCTTCGGGGTATATTTATGAAGCAGCCCAGAACTCAGCGGCAGTCTCCTCTTCCATTCAGGCGGCCTCCATTTCAGCCAGAAGGACGCTTTGGTTGAAATCCTGGGAAGGTGATGCGGAATCGAAAAGGTCCGTTGAAATTATCCCCTTCTCGGCTGCAGGTTTGTTCGGCCCGGAATTAGATACCCTTATTTCCCAGGCCACGGGGGGCAAGAGCACGTCCTTGCCAGTTTATGCTAACAGGAGCCGCGCCCCGAGGGGTAGCTCCTTTCATCAGCCCTTTCGTGGGGCCTCTCCCCATAGGGGACAGCCCTTTAGAGGCAGGCAATCCAATTCCAGAGGCTCCTCTACCAGAGGGAGGTCCTCGTTTGCATCCAAACGCCAGGCCCCTAAATCTCAGGAGAAGCCTGCGTCCTGACGACCACCCTGTATTGCAGGGGGTGCCTGTGGGGGGACGTCTGTCTCTGTTTTACGAACAGTGGGCAGCGTCTTCCCAAGATCCTTGGATTCGGGGAATTATTTCTGAGGGGTACAAAATAGACCTTTCAGGCCCGGCTCCACGCCGTTACTTCCAGGCCCCTCTTTCCCGAAATCCAGTAAAAAGACAGGCTATACAGGATTGTGTAGCTTCTCTTCTAGCTCAGAGGGTCATCGCCAAGGTTCCAGATTGCCAGATAGGAACAGGGTTTTATTCCAACCTATTCCTAGTCCCGAAGCCGGACGGCTCCTTTCGCCCTATCTTAAATCTAAAGGGCCTCAATGTTCACTTAAGGGTGGACAAGTTTCGGATGGAATCTCTAAGGTCAGTGATAAACGGCCTAGAGAAAGATCAGTTCATAGCGTCCATAGATATAAAGGACGCGTATCTCCATATTCCCATTTGGATCCACCATCAGTCCCTTCTCAGATTTTTGGTGGGATCAGTTCACTATCAGTTTCGGGCCCTCCCCTTTGGCCTATCAACAGCGCCAAGGGTCTTCACAAAGATTATGTCAGTGATGGCAGCATGTCTTCACCTGCAGGGTGTTCAGGTCGTTCCTTATTTGGACGACCTGCTAATCAAGGCTTCCTCAGAGAGTTGCCTAAGCTATCACCTATCCCTCACCCAAGCGGTTCTCGAGGGCCACGGATGGCTGATAAATTTAAGGAAATCCCAGTTGGTTCCGTGTCAGCGCATGGTGTTCCTGGGACTCATCATGGACACCAGCAAACAAAGGATATTTCTCCCAGTAGAGAAGATCACCTCTATTCAGAAGGTAACCTCCCAGGTTCTGTCTTCTCCCAGACCCTCAATGCTCTTGTGCATGAGGCTACTGGGAAAGATGGTGGCCTCCTTCGAGACCATTCCCTTCGGTCGAGCTCATTCTCGATGTTTCCAGTGGGACCTATTGTCGAAGTGGTCAGGTTCACACCTACGCCTAGATCTTCAAAAGATTTCTCTATCCAAGAGGGCGAGAACATCTCTTCAGTGGTGGATGTGCCAGGATCACTTGAATGTGGGCAGATCCTTCGCACCTTGGTCGTGGATCATAGCCACGACGGACGCCAGCCTCAAAGGTTGGGGGGCGGTGGTCCTGCACCTCCGGCTCCAGGGATGTTGGTCGGTTCAGGAATCGGCTCTCCCAATAAATGTATTGGAATTGAAGGTCATTCTTCTAGCCCTTCAGGGAGCACAATCCTTTCTTCAGGGCTACCCAGTCCGTATCCAGTCCGACAATGCCACGGCCGTGGCACATGTCAACAGACAAGGAGGAACCAGGAGCGCAGCGGCGATGGATATCGCAGCCCAAATATTGGTTTGGGCAGAGCTATATGTTCCGGCAATATCAGCAGTTTTCATTCCAGGAATAGAAAACTGGGAGGCGGACTATCTAAGTCGAAACCAGATGATGCCGGGGGAGTGGTCACTTCACCCGGAAGTCTTCCAATCTCTGGTTCACAGGTGGGGTCTTCCAGACATAGACCTCATGGCTTCCAGACACAACAAAAAGGTCCACAGGTTCTGCGCAAGGGTAAGAGATCCCCTAGCGGCGGCAGTGGACGTCCTGACGATGTCATGGGAATTCAGGATGGGATATCTGTTTCCTCCGATCCCCATGCTTCCTCGCGTCCTCAGACGAGTTCGACAGGGTTCCCTACCAGTAATTCTGGTAGCCCCCTTCTGGCCACGGCGTGTGTGGTTCGCAGAAATAATATCTATGGCGGAAGGTCCGGGATTCCACCTTCCGTATCGTCACGACCTTCTTCTTCAAGGTCCATTCCATCACCAGAATTTACATCAGCTCAATTTAACGGCATGGCTGTTGAAGCCAGCCTTTGGAGGGCTAGAGGGTTTTCTTCCAGTGTAATTCAAACGTTGATGCGAGCTAGGAAACCAGTGTCATCTCCCATCTATCACCGGATTTGGAAGGCATATATTAGATGGTGTGAAAGTAGGACATACCACTCGTCCTCCTTTCGCCTCCCTCGCTTGTTAGCTTTCCTTCAGCATGGCTTAGAAGCAGGCCTTAGATTAGGCTCCTTAAAGGTTCAGGTTTCAGCCCTTTCGATATTTTTCCATATGAAGTTGGCTGACTTACCAGACATTAGGACTTTTTTCCAAGGAGTTCTCCATATACAGCCTCCTTATGTCCCTCCTACAGCTCCATGGGATCTCAATCTGGTTCTGGACATGCTCAAGGGACCCCCCCCTTCGAGCCTTTGAACAAGGCGGATTTGAAGTGTTTGACCTGGAAGGTCCTTTTTCTTCTGGCTATTGCCTCTGCTCGCAGAGTTTCTGAATTAGGAGCCCTGTCCTGTCGGGAACCTTATTTGGTGTTCCACGAGGACAGAGCGGTGTTAAGAACCCTTCCTTCCTTTGTGCCAAAGGTAGTTTCGGCTTTTCATCTAAACCAGGAAATAATTGTTCCGGTTTTCTCATCCACTTCTCATACGGATCAGCAATCGATGAAAAAGTTGGATGTGGTTAGAGCTCTCCGCATTTATGTTAAAAGAACTTCCCAGATTAGACGGACTGACTCACTGTTTGTTCTTTATGACGCTAATAAGAGAGGCTGGCCAGCCTCAAAACAATCCATCGCCAGATGGATTACGTCTACCATCAGGCAAGCTTATATTAATGCTAACCGTGCTGTGCCGGAGAGACTTACGGCCCATTCCACCAGATCGGTGGGGGCCTCGTGGGCAGCAAGGAATGGAGCTTCTGCGGACCAGCTTTGCAGGGCAGCCACCTGGTCCTCTGTCCACACCTTTACCAAATTTTACCAGTTTAATATATACGCCTCTGCGGATGCAAATTTTGCTCGTAGTGCTTTACGAGCAGGGCTTCCAGAGTAGTCCTACCCTTAGGGGGCTGCTTTAGAACGCCCCCATGGTAAGCAGTGTCCTCCAGACCGGATGAAGGAGAAAAGAGGATTTATGTACTTACGTTAAATCCGTTTCTCTGATTCCGTCTGGGGGACACTGCGATCCCTCCCTTCTGTTTTTCTTCTGTGTGTTCTTGTGTGACTGCCCTTTTTTATCTTGGGCTTGTTAAAACTAACTGGACAGGAAGAGGCAGGGGGTTTGTAGAGGGGAGGGGTTTGCCAGCAGTACTAAATTAACTAGTTAGGTGCCAACTCCCAAGCTCCCCTCCACAACCCATGGTAAGCAGTGTCCCCCAGACGGAATCAGAGAAACGGATTTAACGTAAGTACATAAATCCTCTTTTTTTGATACTAAACACCTATGTAAGATTTGTCAGCTTTATCGAGAGAGCCGTAGAAGGTATTCGCCAACAAACAAAGTCATATATATATATATATATATATGTATAAAATCTCCTTCATCCTATATGGAGGACACTGCTATCTCGGGCTGCAGAGGCTGGACCTGGAGCTGGATAAAAACTACACAGTTTCAGAAGTTCCTCCCTTCTATATCTTATCTGCAATCGATCTCAAGTTTAAACTAAGTGCATTTAGGAGTATGGGCATCTGCAGTTTGTTTAACTTATTTATTCAGCATCCACTGTTCTCCCAGCCGGGCGGAGGTGGTCTGTAGGATTTTTTTTTTTCACAATTGGTTTAAAAGCTGGAAGACAAAAAACGACCCCGTCCATGGATTTAGATGTGTAATAATTGGATTGTGTGTGGGAAGTATTTATTTTAACAATTTTTTTTATCATGGTTTTTATTTAGCAGTGTACCTCCCCCCGGTGCACTACAGGTCCCTCCAGACCCTGGATGCCAGAACATGCTGGCGCTTGCACTTCTAAAAGTGCTATCATGATCTTACAGCTACGAGTATGTTGGCATTTGTAGCTCTACAAGTGTTAGCATACCCGAGCAGTTTATGGCTGCCAGGTCTTGCTGGTACAAGTAATACCACGGAGGATAAAAGCTGATTTCTCTATTTTAACTATTTATTACAACTGGGCATGTATGTTGGGAGGAGCCATAGTGCTAGTTAAGGTTATTTTCTAACATTGTTCAAAAGGTGTAAATCTGAAATAAAAACAGAATACCTTGGGTTCCCTACATAATCGTATACATACATACTTACATTAAAGTGAGGAAAGGCAACACATAACTGATTATGTACTTTTTGGTTTGTATTAACAATACTTTTAAGGCTTGTCATGATTTCAAGCCAAATAAGTAATTTAATGGAACATCATAAATTTACATTTTTTCTTTACAGCTTGTTTAAACAACATGATGATTTATTCATATTTGAAGACAGACAATTGCTAACAGAGAATACAGTTTCTCCCAAAGCTGTGAAATCCGTTGAGGAATCGCAGAAAACCTACTTTATCAAACCGTTCTCCCAACATTTAACATGCACTCTTAATGAGGATGAAGATTCTGTACTCAATAATGACGTAGGTGAAGAATCAATTTCTTATCCCACATCTTTAAAATTGCAGAGTGGAAAAGGTGATGGTCATTTAATATTTATTTGGTTTTATAGTTAAAAGGAAAAATTACATTGTAGTATGGCTCAGGCTATTGTTTTTCAGTTAGACAAAATACTTTAAGTGGTACAAACTTTGTATGTAGTGATAATTATGAATAACATATAAAAAATACCTCTGGTTGTGATTGATAATAGTAATATAGAGTTTCAACCAATTACAACATATTATAATATGACATTATATATGTCCTATCCCAATCAAATGGAAATCACCTGATAGGGTCTAAGTAGAGTGTGTGTTAAAACCTGCATATTGCACACAAAGTTTTACTCTGTGCAGCCTGCTGTAATACAATCCAATTGTGTCCATAGAGCCAAATTCCTCTCCCTTTCGTGCAGCCATCTGCCCCAGGGAATAATTGATTTAGTCTTCTTTCTTGTTTCTAGGGAGTATATTAATATATGTTTCTTGATACATGCACTGTGTGCAATTAACGCTTCTCTGGGCCTGCAAAGTAGTAAGCAAACTTGTTATGGATTCCACTGTGGAACGCAAGTTGGTGTTCAAACTTTCGTGTCCTCCGTGCAGGGAGGAATTGTGGAAAACCTATTAGTAACTTACAATTGTGTGTCTCTAAATGGTTGCTAAGTTACTTCCCTCCAAAATAGAGTTGAAATGTACTATATAGGTGTCTATTTATTTAGGGACCCATCACCTATCGCTGATGCTAATTATCATTTCTTATTGTAATGATAATAAATAAATTAAAGTGGCAACTTATTAAAATTGATTAGCTGGAACAGCGGTGAACAATCTATAGTACATGTTCTTATGGCCCTGCATAATTTGCAATGGGGAGGAACACAAAGCCTGCCAGGAAGGGATCCGAAGACCCCTCTCTTGTGATGCTCTCCTCATAGGATAGAACGGCTAATCTGGATTTGTGATCAATTAGGCTAGGATCGCATCAGATACAGTCAGTATTGTGAATTCCAGAATTGTCCTATTACCGATCAGTAGTTCAGATGTAAAAGCGATGCGATTGTCTAAGGATAGAGAAGATCAGAGGGAAGAGACTTTCTATTTCTCATCATCATCATCTACTTATATAGTGGCAATAATTTTGCAGCACTGTACAGAGAACTTATATCAGTCCCTGACCCATTGGAGCTTACAGTCTAAATTCCCTCACTCAGACCAAGAGAGACTAAGGGCAAATTAAGAACGCCCAATTAACCTACTAGTAGGTATTTGGAGAGTGGGAGGAAACCAGATCACCCAGAGGAAACCCATGCAAATACGGGGAGAACATGCAAACTACACACAGATAAGGTTATGGTCAGGAATCGAACTCATGACCCCAGTGCTGTGAGTCAGAAGTGCTAACCACTAAGCCACCGTGCTGCCTTAATTTGTTGATTTTTCTCCGAATTGTATCATAGATATGTATCTGAAGGGTGCATCCAATTACTTAAATCATAGATAAAAAAAAGGGTGTCAGGTGCCGTCTCCGCACACTCCATAGGCGCCGGAGACGGACACCTTCTCTCCGAAATCCACGCTCTGTTGCCTAGCAGCAGAACACTATCTCTGCTCACCTGTCTGCAGCCAGCATTTCTAAACCGCCAAAATCTCTCTAACCCATTCAGGGGGCACCTTAGGGTATATAAAGCAGCCTCTGACACATGTCTAGTGCCAGAGTATTGGTTCTTCCAGCTCCAGCATTGTTGTTCCTGTGTTACTCCTGTGTATTGACTCCTTGGCTATAGTTTGACTTCTCTTCCGGATCATCCCTTGTTCTTCGCTGCCCGCACTGGTTTTGACCCTTGGACTGTTCCTGACTACGATTTGCCTTCTCTCCGTTGCACTGTGCTCCTCTGGTTTCGACTCGGCCTGTTTGACTACTCTCCATTCACTGCGCTGGTAACTATCTGGGAGAACCGTGACCTGCGCATCACACGCAGCAAAGCCCAAACCTCCTTGCGGGGGTCCCTGGCGAACACCGGTGGTGCGTTAGACTCCGCGCCTCTCAGTTTAGTTGCGCAAATACCAGTCAGTGATATTCCTAGTGAAAGTTGTGACAAAGGGGGAGAAGAAAGTAAGTATATATCGAGGCACTCCAGGATGCTTATTCACATTTAAAAGCATCATCATCATTTATTTATATAGCGCCAACATATTCATAGCACTTTACAATTGGGGACAAACATAATAAACTAATAAACAAACTGGGTAAAACAGACAAAGAGGTGAGAAGGCCCTGCTCGCAAGCTTACAATCTATGGGACAATGGGAGATTGACACATGAGGTTAAGTATACATTTTGCATCTTGGCCCAGCCAGACTGCAAAGGTAAAAGTGACTCATAAGCTAAATGATCCTGTCACACAACAATGTTGGTCAGGGGGTAGTTGTCTTGTGTGAAATTGTGTAACAGGCTAAAGGTAGTGAGGTTAAGAGGGTGGTTGAGGAATATTATAAGCTTGTCAATAGGTAGGTTTTAAGAGAACGCTTGAAAGTTTGTAGACCAGAGGAGAGTCTTATTGTGCGAGGGAGAGAGTTCCATAGAGTGGGTGCAGCCCGAAAAAAGTCCTGTAACCGGGAATGGGAGGATGTAATGAGGGTGGATGAGAGACGCAAATCTTTTGCAGAACAGAGTTGGCGAGTTGGGAGATATTTTGAGACAAGAGAGGAGATGTGTGTTGGTGCAGCTTTGTTGATGGCCTTGTAGGTTAGTAAAAGTATTTTATATTGGATTCGGTAGAAGACAGGCAGCCAGTGTATAGACATACAGAGTGATTCAACAGAGGAATTGCGATTTGCGAGGAAAATCAGTCTTGCCGCAGCATGCAAATCAGTCTTGCCGCTGCATGCAAATCATCTATTTTATTGATTTGCATTAAAAATGGTTTCATTGGTTTCATAAAAAGACGCAAGATATAAAAACATGAAGTTATAAGTGTAGTGGTTAACCTGTGTATCGTGATTAAAATGCAGACATCAATTGGAATTGCTTTGTTGTCTCACAAACTCCTTAATAAATAAACACTGTCATTTGTGCTGTGTGTATAAATATTTATTCTGCTTATATTACACATAAGTAATTTATATTGATCTTTCTATTGACTAGTCTTCCAGTTCATACATAAAGTTATAACCTGATCCTATAATGATATTATTTATATCTCAGTATCAGACTTTCACTAAGAATAGCATGTAGCTACTCCCTTATGAAAAGAACCGATTAAATATCCACTGTTGTTTTAATTTAAGTAATCCGATCGTGATAATTAGTATGGCCAAGTCAATATTTAGCTAAAGAAAGGGGAGTAATAGTATAATACACCGATAGAATCCCTTTCTAGATTAGGACTTTGGTAGAAAATAAACACGATAGAATAATCGGCACATTTTGTGCAGAATGGAAACAACTCAATGCAATATTCCAATATTTTATGCATGTCTTATATGTAAACAAAAAGTATAAGAAGAATGTAATGTAGCCATCTGTCTGTCAAAAAGGGAAGGGTGAAAGTTGGAATTTTGTCAATATAAAATACAAGTTTACATTTAGAGATACAGTCAGGGAAAAACTGCATTAGTGAACATACTGATGAATGTAACAATGTTAATAAACATGCATTCATTTTTATTATCAGCTGAAACCCAATGCGGGATCCTAAGGTCTGTCTCAGAAATTCGTATCCTTTTTTTTATATTTGAGCTATCAATGAGCAAATTGCTGTAATCCATCTAGTGCAAGTTGGACAATGAAAGCAAGTGTCTAATCAGTGTGGCTTGATGCAAATTACTAAATACAATGCTTGTAAATGATCTCTACAGAAAGGATAAGGGGGGTGGGTGACTTTTATAAAAACTGACAGTTTTTATGAAAGTGGTACTTCTATCTTTTTTTCCAATTGTCTGAAAGATTGTTTAAAAAAAATACATAAAGCAAGAAATAAAAATGTTTAGCTTACTATATATTTGAATTTAGTCTTAATTATAAATTAAGGGATATTTAATTCAGATTTGCAGTATGACCCCGAGTGTGCTTATATTAAGGCAAACTGAGGCAGCTATCAAAAAGTGTATTTTTGGGACGGAACAAAAAAGTTTAGGGCTAAACACGTCAATAATCTTGCTGCATAAGTCTAAGTTATTGGTTTCTAACTTTGTAGATGTAATAACTATTAAACAGTCATTATCTGTCTTTCTTAATGTAATGTATGATAGTTTGTATAATGGAGCAGAAGGGTGCCACTTTAATTGTCACCTCAAGCAGCAGTCACTAGGTAACTGTTGTGTTCATCAAATAGAATTTGTTAATTGTGCTCTCATAATTATACAATTAGATATATTGTCAAGTTCTAGTAGTTTTAAGATATCATAAGACATTTTTAGGCAATAAAAATATGGTTTTCTAAAACTGTCAGTAGCTCCTTACAAAGTTACATAGTAAGGTTAAAAAAACAAAGATCCACCAAGTTCAGTCCTTCATAAATCTAGCTTTGTTCATCAACAGGAAGGCATAACAAAACCCCAATGAGGATATTGGCAATTTCACCTCACAGAACAAAACAAAATTTCCATACTAACAATTGCATAATACTGATTTCCTATTGAAATGCATCAAATTGTTTTTTAAATTCAGTTAATGAATTTAAGAGCAAAACCTCTTGCAGTAAAGATACACAGCTTAAACACCCCTAGGGTACATACACACAGGTTTTTGATATGCATTTCTAATGAATATTGGAACTGATACAGAGTGAGTACTATGCCAGTCTGCCGAGCATAAATAGCATTAATTCACTCTGGGCATGTACTCAAAGAGGCCACAGGCAAATGTGGGAATGCAGAGTGGCTTGCATCTCACAAGACTCCTAACAGAATGGAGAGGGAAGGAGCATTATCACATAGCCCAAGTACATATCTGTGCTGATGATCATCATATGTATGGACAAAAAAGAAAACCATGCCCCCACCCCCCAAAGTGTTGTTAGCGCTCATAGCCTAGGCTGATAGTGGTTTTCTAGGGGGGACCAGACACTGTTTGTTCCCCCTGATTTCAACTCTATCAGCCTTTTTTTTTTTTTCACGTAATGTGTATTTATTTTTCGTTATTTAAAACTACATTAAAACAGCAGTTATCATCACGCTTTACTCATATCAATGCATTTACCCCTGTATGCTGATTTGCATGAATGTCAATGATCCATGCAGTTCAGCATGTAAAAGAAGATAAGCTATTTTTATGTACACTTTTTTGCGTAAATTACGCTATTTTTGCAGGTAACTATGCATGAGGCCATTATGTTTTTGTAAATGTTTAATGTGTTAGATGCTTTTAAAAGTGTGTTTTTTACAGATGTGTCAAAATACGAATATGTCATCTTATTAAAACCAAAAATGGAATGAAAGTTTTAAATTGTGTTTTTGCAAATATGTATGGTCTCATTTGGTACAATGATTTATTAGTTTAACTTAGATTAAAAACACATATTAAAGGGGGCGTGGCCTAGCAGCTAAGATGGCCGATGGATTTTGTAGGAACTGTGCTTGCCTTGGATTTAAAACCTTCCTCTCCTAATATACTTTACACTGCTGAAAACATCATCACTAGCTAGCAGAAGGCCCCTGTTTACCCCCCCCCCCCTCCCTGACCAAACATTGCATTTCTCACAAAACCGGGTCTAGAGGCTTCCAATACCTGACTGGGATCACACACCACTTGCTTGGCATGAAAACTGGTACCCTATGCCATCACTGCCTTAACTTACTTTCTCCATGTTTCTTCACTCCGCTCAAGTATGGCAGACTGACAGTTCACGCCTTCCCCTGGGCCCCAATGTTGTCATGGAGCAGTGTCTATGGAGTGGGCTTCTCTCCTCGTTGACACTTAGACTGTTGTCCCACTCCACTGGAACCTCAATTAACTACTCCTGCATATTCTGTGTGGGCCTGCCCAGCACCACTGAAAAGCGGCATCATCATCATCATCATCATCATGTTGACAGCTCAGACCTCCCCCTGAGCACTAGTTTACACAGAGCAGGGTCATACCTGGAAGATATTGCTTGCAGATTACACTGCAGAGGTGAATCCCTTACTTACCGTATTGTGTTGGGTGCAGGGAGGACATTGCAGCACTCAGCTCAAAGATCAGTGAAACCCAGGACTCCTCACTGCAGGCTACCATCTCACCCCAGATAGTGACTAAATCTGCCCTACTGGCAAGTAACTACACCCATCGGGTGAGAGCTGTATTTTATTAATCTTTACCTCCAGCAATTGACAATCCACATTCTGCAGTGAGTGATGCGGATGGCAGTGTAGGTTTTTTATTACTGGCATGATCTGCCTCAGACTGCAGTTCATTATCTCCTCTCTAGAGGCTGCACTGCTTTCATCTGATCCTGCCAGACATCTGATGCGGCAGCATCCGGTGCCCTCCTCTCTTCTGAATGGAGGGCATTTGCAGCGAGGGGCGTACAGAGAGCAGCCACGAGAAGAAGAAAACAAAGCAAAAGAAAACAGAAGAGAAAGGTAAGTGAAGGAGAGCAAAAGCAGCATGAAGGGCACAATGTGAAATGGGAGACAGGTAATGGGAAGCAAAAGCAGCATAGAGGGCACAGTGTAAACCAGGTGAAGGGAAGCAAAGCAGCATTGGGGTCGCAGTGTGAAAAACAGCATGAAGGGAACGGTGTCAAGCATCGGTAAGAAAACATTAAACTTTATTTTTGTTTTTTCTTAATAATATACGTTACAAAATTGCATATCAGACTTTTTCTTTTTCTTGCAGCCCACACAATCTTAGACTTTGATTATTTGGCCCAGTTGGGATTTTGAATTTGACATGCCTGTTCCGGAGGCATGTTAAATTCAACTGCAAATATCAGCTGTAGATGGCTATAGATGACTATATTGAACTTAATGACACCCAGAAGTCTTTAAGGTATCTGTTTAGGAAGCTCACAAATGTGTACTCTGGGGCACGCTTATACAGTTAGGCTGCTTTATAAAAAAACAGAAAGAAACCTAAAAACCATCTTCTCCAAAAATGTAAAAAATTGGAGACAAGTCATAAGTCCTCCCTATTCAGAGTAGCTGAACTGACGGAGACTAAGGTGGGTTTATAATAATAATTGGATCACTACTGCAATAGCGGCTGCTTTTCACTCCTTATTCAAAACTATATAATCTTTCTAGACATACTCCCCAAGAGGACCCTGTTCTCCAGCAAAGGAATATTTCATCTTGCTTAGAGGAAATTCATTTTACCACTCTATCAAATGCTGACATAAATTTGATGGAATAAACTTTTATACCAGGAGAGCTAGAAGAAGCTATTAAGTCCACCCCATCCTAGCAAATGCCCAGGCCCAGGACACTTTCCTACTAAAAAGTATTTAAGGACAGATTTGTTTCCCTGATGGTCCAAGCTTTTAATAATTTTTCAATTGACATATACTTCTCGAATCAGACCCTGGAGGCACGCATTACCATTATATAACAATCTGCCACAGCATTAAAACTACCTACCTAAGATTGTGTAGGTCCCCCTTGTATCGCCAAAACAGCTCTGACTCATTAAGACATAAACTCCACAAGACCTCTGAAGGTGTCCTGTTCTATCTGGCACCAAGCAGCAGATCCTTTAAGTCCTGTAAGGTGAGGTGAGGGCTTCCTTTACTCAGACTTTTTTCCAGCACATCCCACAGATGCTTGATTGGTTTGACATCTGGGGAATTTGGATTCCAAATCAACACATCTTTGTCATGTTCCTCACACCATTCCTGGACAATTTTTGCAGTGTGGCAGGGTGCATTATCCTGCTCAAAAGAGGCCACTGCCATTAGGGAATACCATTGCCATGAAGGGATGTACTTGGTCTGTAACAATGTTTAGGGAGGTGGTACGTGTCAAAATAACAGCCATATGAATGCCAGGGCCAAGGTTTCCCAGCACAACATTGCCTAGAGCATCACACTGCCTCCACTGGCTTGCTTTCTTCCCATATGCATCTTGTTGCAATCTCTTCCCCTGGTAAATGATGCACATGCACCAGGCCATCTGCATGATGTAAAAGAAAAAGTGATTCAACAGACCAGGCCACCTTCCATTGCTCCATGGTCCAGTTCTGGTGCTCATTTGCCCATTGTAGTGCTTTCAGCAGTGGACAAGGGTCCGCATGGGCACTCTGACTGATCTGTGGCTATGCAGCCACATACACATCAAGCTGCGATGCACTGTGTTCTGACACCTTTCTATCATATCAAGCATTAACTTTCTAAGCAATTAGTGCTACAATAGCTCTTCTGTGGGATTGGACAAGAAAGGCTAGCCTTTGCTCCTCATGTGCATCAATATGTCTTGGGCGCCCATGACCATGTTGCTGATTGACCGGTTGTCCTTCCTTGGACCAATTTTGGTAGATACTAACTACTGCATACCAGGAACACCCAACAAAACCTACCATTTTGGAGATGCTCTGACCAAGTCATTTAGCCATCACAATCTGACCCTTATCAAAGTCGCTCAGATTGTTACGCTTGTCCATTTTCCCTGTTCCAACACATCAACTTCAAGAACTGACTGTTCATTTACTGCCTAATATATCCCATCCCTTGACAGGTGCCCTTGTAACGAGATAATCATTGTTATTCACTTTACTTGTCAGTGGTTTTAATATTATGGATGATCAGTGTAGATAAAGATGGGAAGGAGCCATCCTAGTGTCCTATTAATAGACCAATTTGTCTACTTAACTAGGACGTGAAGCTATATGCGAAACTTAGTACAAATAGACTGAAACTTATACTACCAACATTGATCCATTCAGACTAGGTTGGATTTGTCTTGAGGAGAGGGATAACACAACCAAGATTGTTGATTGATACATATTGCTTCACGCTCTACCAACCCCTCTATGTTACTGTCTATGGACATCGACAAGGCCTTCAATGGGATAGATTGGAGGCTTATCTACAGCCTTCTGGAACACTTGGGATTGGGTCTGACAGGACTCCATAGGATGCTTGCACTATATAAACATCCCGCCACTAAAATTAAAATCTATGGTGCCCTCTCAGAACAAGTAGAAATTATCAATGGGACTAGATAAGGGTTTCTACTGTCACCACTCATCTTTGTTATCTGCAAGGAAGCATTGGCCAGATTCATCTGGGCGAATCCTAATATCTCTGGTTTACGAGTAGGATCATTGTTGATCACAAACTTGTTCTTTTATTTCACAGCTATTGAAAGACAACATCCTCCTCAATTTGAACAAAATTTGCACTGATCTTAAAGATAGGCGAAACAATAGTTTTTCCTGAATAGGGAGGACCAATATCATCAAAATGAATATCCTCTGGAGAACCATTAACAGGCCCTACCCATTCATATCCCACAATGTTGTTTACAGACCTACACTGCTCAATAAGAAACTTTATGTGGGGTGGAAAGAAACCTTGCTTCCTACTTAATATCTTATACAGGCGCAAACATTTGGAAAGACTTCATTTTTACACTTATTATGATGCCATTATGCTTGGTAGGATCTTCAAGTGGACTAGGTTGAGGGAGTACAAGCAGTTGGTGGCAACTGAGAATACTTTACTTCAATTCCAGAAATCTGACATGTTCGGTTAGTACAAAAGTATTAGAGACGCAATGTAAAGTACTTGCCAAATGGTATCATTGCCCTTACATCCTTGCTAGAATCTACCAAGGTGTTCCTAATACCTGCTGGAGATGGAGTGTCGTGGGAACACCTCTCCACATCTGGTGCAGTTGCCTCAAAATAAATCCCTTTTGGAATGGGGTGATATCCATCTCAAATGAAATCCTGAAACTGGAAGTCCCAACAGTCCGTGTTTCTGGCTCATTAACTTGACAACCATACTATTAGCGTAATATATAAACAATCTTTATTAAATCACCTAAAATGTGTAGCAAAAGCGCTGATCCTGGTCCATTGAAGATCTCCTTCCCCCCCAACATTTAAATAATGGTTTGCAATGCTGTAACTTTTCAGGAGCATAATCTTATTTTATCCTCTGCTGACAAATTTTAAGTTCATTGCACTACTTTGGGCAGATGGTTGGCACGCACAGAATCTGCAACATACACCTCAATAAAAACTTCACCTTCATGATCTGACTCATCTGCTATTCCCAACTTTTTACACCATTTTCCTTGGCAAATTTTATTTGAGCCTGGACACTTAACCTTCACATAAACATCTTCCTTTAGCACCCACTTTTCCCTCATCCTTCACTCCTCCTCCCTTCCTTCTTGTTATTACATGTATTTCCCCCTTTGCTGACCTTATTTGTCATGAGGTTATTACTCCATGGTTTATGCGTACTACTCTTTACTTGTTTTACGATTGCTACTTACATTGTCTGAAATTCAGGGATTTTTTTATGTGTTTTGTCTCATTATACTACCATTATGTGTATTGTTAACAAAGTGTTTTGTGGCTTTACTATGCTATTATTCAATAACCTTAATTGTCTTATGATGCTTATTGATATTGAATGGCTATGGTTTCTATAAAATTTAACAAAGAAATATAATGCAAAAAAACAAACACCACATATTAAATCCATATTTTTAATACTAGTGTATGCACCTTTACAGTAACACAAACTATTTCAATGCCTGTCATTCAAAAGCAGTTTATCAATCAAAATGCTGTGTGCAGTTTCTTTGTAACAGAAGTGTTATCATGTTACATAGTGTTTGAACTTCTTACAGGCTTAGAATCCCAGTTTTTAGAACTGAAAAATGTGACATCCAGAACAGTAGATGATGTATTCCATTTTGGAAACCTTCATTCAGCTCACTGATTTCTGTATTCACCATCATAATTATTTATGTGGATTTCAATTGATAATTAATTATAGGTAATTTCATTAGTTGTCCCATGGACTAACTTGGCACATATTGTATTGCGTTAAGGGGCAGAGTCATTAAGGAGAGCAAAGCATAAACAATGAGTAACTTTGCATCTGGGCAAAACCATGTTGGATAGGGAGGTAAATTTCAAATGTGGGGACAGATGTATATTTGAGATAGGGCATATCCTAGATCAACTTTTAAATTCAGTGTAAAAGCTATGAACTGTTTGTGTGCTACACGAAAAAACAGCCATTATTTAACTTATGTGAAAAAAATATACTAATTTGCACTCTTTGCATTGTAACAATTTTTTGTCCAGGAGAAAACTTACTACATTTTTTTGCTTTGCTCCTTAATGACTCAGGTCTAAGATGTCTAATTATCGTTTGCCAAATACAGAATTATACTGATATCTCAAATCCAAATTCTCCAGGCACTGTCAACTTGAGAATTCAGAAATTAGGGGAATTGTGTCTCTCCCTTTTAACTGACAGGTCCAAGTTTGTACCACATTGTTTAGCTGTGAGAGAACAGGTTAGTAAGCATACTGACACTTTCTTTACGGTTTACATATTTCTAATTCATCTCTGAAAACCCTAAAATGTGATTGGAAATAAACTGAATATAAATTGGGTGAAGGAATACTTGACTTAAGTAAGTATCATATCAGAAAAAAAGTGAAGAAAATAAAATATGTTCCAGAAAGATTTCTTTATATATTTTTTACTGTAAAATCTTAACTACAAGTCTACTATGCAGTGACATTATAAGGTCATGGCAGAATTTATTGCTCATATATACAATGTCCGTAAATGTAAGTTGTTTTACCTTCTGCCAGATAGATTTTTAAATAGTTGTGATAATAAAACTATATAGTCAGCAGGTAATTATTACAGTACCTAACAATACATTTTACTGTATGGAATTCCCCATCCAAACCACAAAGTAATCCACTAACAGGTAGACATTAGTGTGAAGTAGATCTACAAATTCAAACAGACTGGGGCGCTTCCATAGTGCATTATCTTCATTAATTGATTAAAATAACAATAGTAATCCACGTACCAGTGATCCTTCAAGTATGGGCATGTAGAATTTATATCAAAATAATACTCGTGAAAGTGATCAATATTAGCGAGCAGTCCTCACAGCTTGTACACCTCAGATCCTCTACGCGTTTTGTATAAAACAACTTCGTCAGAAGGGGTGGGACAAAGTTGGTTTATACGAAACGCATAGAGGATCTGAGCTGTACAAGTTGTAAGGACTGCTCGCTAATATTGATCACTTTCACAAGTGTTATTTTGATATACATTCTACATGCCCATACTTGAAGGATCTCTGGTACGTGTATTACTATTGTTATTTTAATCAATAAATAAAGATAATGCACTATGGAAGCGCCCCTGTCTGTATGATTTTGTAGATCTCTGTTATACCCGTGGAGACCGGGTGAAAAGAGGGAAAGACGCGCAGCTCATATACCGCTAGTGCTACAAGGAATCTGTAGAGAAATTGCTACAGGACACGGACTTGATTGTTATTTCACTATTTAAAGACATTGTGATTAATCTTGGGGCGCACTGTATATGTTTTATTATGTTAGTGTAAAGTATTTGTAAAATGAATGACTGTAGTGATTGTGTTTTCTATGTTTCCTTAACACAAAAGCTAAACAATTTAGGAATATATTCAAGGAATTTCCGTATTTCAATTACATACAGTCAAAAGCATTGGATGATGTATGTATTGCATTCTTTCTTACAGTTAATAGGGAAAAAAATATGTTCCATTTTTGGTTTTTACAATTACAGTCCTTTGCATTGCCCTAATTTACATTAAATTATTTAATTTTGTATCACTACAATAAATATTAGATATGTGGACCATCAAAATTATGTGAAATTAAAGGGATCTCACCATTCCCATGATTCAGTCCACCAAATTTACTTGGCATCTGTCTGTGGAAATTTGAATTTTGTGAAAGCCGTATGCATTTAAGTGTAGAGGACTTCATATAGAGTTGAATCTATTTGCATTCTAAACGTACACAAAAAAAGTGTATACTTACATATGTATGTTTAGACGTACGGGTCTCAAAAATGTGTACAACTCAACAACAGTAGTATTTGCGCCAAGCATGGAGATGTTGGTTGACCGTGTTAATGGTAATTTCTAAAGTCACATCTCTTTGTACACAGTATAATAATGTAATACCTTAGAGGCATATCTGGGGATGCGATTACAACTAACTACATCTAATCACTTGTGTGAGCACCCATTACTGTACTTAGAATATGCTTGCTGACCCCTTGCCTCGCCTGTACCTCCTCTCCAGGTGTAAGTAGTTGTCCAAGATACGCCAAATGCTTTATATGGACATATGCATACTTTTTTAGTTTATTGGCATGTTTCTTTCCATAAATGTGCTAAAGGCACATATGTGTTCACCTCTAACTGAACCCCATTATTTTTGCCTCATTCCTGCGTAGTGCCTTAATAGAGTGTTAAACATTCAAGTATTAAACACTATTAGTTGCATAGTTTTTTTTATTTAATAAATTATTGAAATTCTCGATCTAGCTTCTCTATTCAGATAATAATTTTGTGATGTGTGCTCCAACTGGGTCCGGAAAAACAGTGATTTTTGAAATAGCAATCGTTCGATTACTAATGGAAGCACCTGCTCCTTGGACACGTGTTAAAATTGTATACAGTAAGTATAGCACAAATATAACAAATTATTTATATTATAATTGTTACCAAAGCCTTTTAAGTGTTTCATTTATAACATAGCATAAATAAGGCAAGAGTAGATTTATATCCACGATAACATGAAATACCTCTATGAGTTACAAAAACAACCTGTTTCTGAGTTAAAAGCGCTTTACGGTTTAGGTATAGGCAGCAGCACTTACTGAGTGGTATGTGGTTGTGTATGTTTATTGCTGCCAAGCCTACTATAGTGAAGGTTGGAAAAAAGACAATATAGCAGTCTTAAACCAGTTCTTAATTGTATTCTCAATTAAATCTCACATAAAGATGTTTTTATTTTTAGTGGCACCAATTAAAGCTTTATGTGGCCAAAGATTTGAAGACTGGAAAGAAAAATTTGAACCAATTGGACTGATTTGTAAGGAGCTGACAGGAGATACTGGGGTGGATGACTTATTTGAAATTCAGTACGCTCACATTATCATGACAACGCCTGTGAGTTTGCAGTGGATGTTTAAGAACAAATGCCATTTGTTTCTATTTTCTGTATTTGCTCCTTTCTAAGGGTATAGCATGTGGCTGTGCATCAAGATGGTATTTTGGGGGGTTTTGGGATGTGAAAATGTTTGCTAAATGTGTGTGAATATTTAATCAGTTCAGGGTATTCCTTATATCATGTTTTAAATGGAAAGCAACTCCACACCAATAGTCTTAAATAACCTTTAGGTTTGTTTTGCTTATCAGGTACACGGGAGTGACTGTAAACAGCATATGAGAGCTGGTTGATGCACATAGGATACACAAGAGCTCAAATCTTAACAAAAGAAAAATGCAGTGTTCAGCACTTATTGAACTTAAAAAGCCAAGCAGCATCTTTTGAAGTCCAGTGCAGCAATCAAGTGATGGCACAATAAGGCTCAACGCCAAACATTTATTTTAGGTTCATACTGAACCAGAGCAACAGTCAGCAATTAGCTCTTTTTATGTCTACTGCAAATTAGATAATGAAAGCAAGTGTCTAATTGGTTGCTATGATTTAGTGCAAACATTGTACTTAAATGGATTATTAGTAAATGAGCCCCAATAATGGGATCCTGGTTACCCTGAGAAAGCTGTTGTTTTTTGGATAGAATCACTGTCTTCCCATTTGTAAAATCAATATTCATGTGCATTCTCCTATATGTAGCAATCTTTACATAATTATATTTATTTCAGAAATCGGAATATAAATGATGTAAATTATTTAATATGTCATTTAGGAAAAGTGGGATAACATGACCAGGAAATGGAGAGACAATACCCTGGTTCAACTTGTACGTCTTTTTCTTATAGATGAGGTAATTATTGAATAATAATATGTCAGTTTCTTAGTACTGTAAAACAAAATATATTACAAGCTGGCCCATATATACCCTAAACCAGCACAATGTTCTGATATTCGTATAAAAATGAATCTCATGTTGGTGTTTGAAAGCTTAAACTGTATCATATTCAAATATTTTATGTTTTATACTGTTCTATGATAGCATAAAAAATAATTTTTACTAACTGCACATTTTGCTGGGTCTCAGTTCAAGTTATTCTTGGAGCAATTAAAAGGTAATAAGGTAAAGCAGAGTAGAAAAAAACATTATTGTTTTTGTTTATATGGTGCTACAGAATTCTGTAGCGCAGTTGTGTGGGGAAATACAGCATAGCACAGGAGTGAACTAACAGATAAAATTCATAAGATGGAAACAGGTGGCAGTTGGGTGGGCAGGAGTATGGTGTATAATGAGGTTGGGTATTTTGGGAAGAAGTGGCTGATGACTTTGTAGGTGAAGGTGAGGAGTTGAATTTAATTCTGTAGAGAACAGTGAACCACTGCATAGATTTGCAGAAATGGAATGGTGGGAGAGGAAAATCAGTCTTGCCACAGTGTTGAGGATGGATTGAAGAGTGGAGAGGCGAGTAATAGGGAGGTCAAATAGGAGGTTGTTGCTGCAGTCATGACACAAGATAAGGAAAGAGTTGATTGAAATTTGGTAGTGTCAAGAAAGGAAAAAGATCTTAAACTTGCAATGGTTTAAAGATGGAAGAAATGGGAGAGATACTGGATTGGGCGAGTGAAAAAGAGGGTGGGTCAAGGGTAAAACCCGGGCAGTGAACATGAGCAACAGAGGAGAGGGTAGTGTTTTTCACAGTAAGAGAGATGTGAATGGTATGCAGACTCTAGAAGGAGGAAAAATTAGGAACTCCGTTTTAGACATTTTGAGCTTAAGCTAACAATGGAACATCCATAAGAAGATAACAGAGAGACAGCTGGGTACACGAAAAGAAGAGAAATTTAAGGAGGAAACATAGATTGGATGTAATCACAGTAGAGGTGGCATTGGTGAGCAAAAGAGTTGACTAGTTCACCAAATGAGGAGGAGTACTGCACGAAGATCAGAGGGCCAAGTACAGAGCCTTGTGGGACCCTGGCAAGTAGAGGAGAGAAGGAGGAGCTGGAGATAGAAACAGAGAATAGGTAAGAACCCATCTCTGTGCTCCAGTTATCATCCAATCTCCCTATTAAATGTTGATCTAAAACTTTTTGCTAAAAGTACAGACTAATCAACTAAAGATTCTTCTGCCAGATCTAATTCACAGAGACCAGGTCGGTTTCTGGGCCTAGACACTCTGGACAACACCATCAAAATTATTGACCTGATGCATTTGATAGAGGGTAGAAGCACCCCTGCCTTGCTGTTGTCTGCTGATGCAAAAAAATATTTGATAGAGTTTATTAGAAATTCCTTGAGGTGGTGTTGAAGCACATGGGATTGGGTCCGGTCTGTTTCCATAGAATCCTCTCCTTATACAGGTACCCCACGGCCTGCATTAAAATTAATGGCTGTCTGTCTGACATGTTTTCCATCGACAATGGCACACAACAGGGTTGCCCTTTTTCCACCTTGATATTTTTTCTTTGCATGCAGGCCCTGGCAAGGTCCATTAGTGATAACCCTGATGTGTCTGGGGTGCAGGTGGGGGGGTGGAGCACAACTTAACCCTCTTTTTCAGGCAACCTGCTGGCTATGATTACTAACCCTACTTACTCAATTTAATGCTTGAGTTTGAGCAGTTTGGAACACTGTCCAACTTTAAAATTAACTGTACTGAACCTTACTATTACGCCACATGTCTACAATGTTCCTTCCCCTTAACCTGGCTCCGCTTTAGATTAAATATCTGGGGGTATTGCTACCAAGGGACCTTTCTACCCTGTACAGAATCAATTTGAACCCTCTAAAGTTCCGTGTAGAAATACCCAGGTATTTCCTCAATCTCCAAAAGTTGGTCTGCTAGTTTGTTTGTGCCAGTAAGCCTCACAGATTTAGCCATGATATTTTATATAGGAGGAGAATACAGGGGGGAAGGGGCTTCAACTACCCCTCTTTGCTAAATATTATCAAGTTAATCCTACTACCATACTCCCTTGCTTACCCAAATTTTCACACTCATCCTATCCCACTATTGTTCTCATGCTTCACTGCTGGGCCAGGTTACGAGCTCTGAAATTTATTTCATCTCAACTGTCTTTCCTCATCCCTATGACCGCCAACCCAGATTTTCTCCTTGGACTGATGTGCGACCACCACACTGACATGAAGGGCTTTTAAGGCATGGTCTGCTGGTAAGGCGATTAGGAGTGGTCAGCTGGTGGCCAATGAATGTGTATGTGCCTTCTCTTTCTTACAGGAAAAATTGGACCGCCCCCCGTTGGAGTTCTGGCTGTACTTGCAGGCCAGACATTATCTACAGCTGAAGGAGGAATCAAATAGCAGTCTTTCTGGCTTGGAGGAGCTGTGCTGCATCTCCACAAAACCAAACAGATTATTTCAGCCATATACCAGTTGCTCATTGTTAGCCTCTACCCCACCCTACCTGGTTATGCCGGGGCCTGGGATAGAGAACTTGGGGGAGTCCTACCACCGACCAATATTGAGCTAGAGCCTTCCAGTACACTCTGGCAAGCTCCACTAGCCTCTCTCTGGTGGAGACGCGGTATTTAAGTAAGATGCATCCGGTTTTCTCAGGGTCGTGCTGGAGATGTGGATCAGGGGCAGAACCCCCCCCTGCACATATGGTGGTCATGTCACTATACTGGCATAAGGTGTGGAAATTATGGGTTGCCCAGTCCCTGATGACCCAGATTTTTGGCTGTTCAACCTCCCAGACGTTTCCATTTCCCAATATAAAAAAATCATTACTCCACCTTTTAAGCAACTCTCCTACAGCGGTCATTTCAGTTCACTGGCGGTTTCCTGCCTCCCGCTACTTGTGGGAGTGGTTCAGACAGATAAATCTCTATAGGCAGGGGAGGGCTGGCAGACTTTAGCCCAGGGAGCAAGCACACAGCACTGGCACATAAGTAGCGGCCCAGCCTTAAAGGCTGTTTTTCGGTACAATATATATTTCATAAGATGAAAAGAGGCTGTTTTAGTGTTACTTAATTAGCGGTACTTTATTATTATAAATAATAAATACTGAAAATAAATAATGTAACCAAAAACATATATATGCATAAACAACCTTTACAAAAATGCACATAATGAAAAATGTTATGCACACATACAACATATGCAAACTTGAGCCAGAATGATCAGAAATCAAACATATTAGCAGTAGAAAAGAGACAAAACTGCTGCCAACGCCCAGTGTTATTGGGACTCACCGTTCAGCCACAGGGCGGCAGTGACGATTTCCACTGTCTGGCTATGCCTGGGAGGAGCTGCTGCTTCATTTCGCCAGTGATAGCCTATACAGCTGTCGCACGTTGCCTACTCATCCGTGAAGATGGAAGGGGGGGTTAGCAATAGATTATATAATAATGTTCTATTACAGTACTGAACCCAGGGGCTGATTTATCAAAGTGCAAGAAGCCATTTTGCTTTAAAAAATTTATGTTTTTGCCAGCAAAATGGCTTGGTTTTGCTCTGTAAAATACTAATGAGGTTATCGCTGGGGAACCTATTTATGAAGCACTAGTAATAGATCATCATACAAATAGCACTACACTATTTGTATGATTATCTATTGGCCCACATACACAAAAAAATGCTATTTTTTTTACAATAAAGATTGAAAAGATAAGATTAAAAACTGAACATACACTTACCTGAATTAAAGTGATTGTAATTTAAAATGGGAGCCTCCTACTGTATTGGAAGCTCCCATTGTATTGGTGGGCAAGCCACCAGTATATGAAAAAAAATTATATATATATATATCTAATATATAAATGCTTAGTGGCGTTTGTGTGTGTGTGTGTGTGTGGAAAAAAAAAACCAAGTTGCAGTGCCACCTGCTGGGCAGAGTTATACACTGACCTACTAAATTCTTAGTGTGTGTGGGAAAAAAAAATCAAAAAGGCCTGAAATTTGGTAGGGCTCAAACTCCTTTTCGTGAGTTAATTTTACCTCATGAACACACATGTGTAGAGGCGTGCATTAGTGTGTGTGTGTGGAAAAAACTATTTTCTCAGAAAGGGCTCATCCAATTGACCTGAAATTTGGTATACTGACATTATTTGACAAAAAAATTAGAATAGTCAAGTCAGTTAACTTCCATCATCCCCCCTTCCCCCCGTGGGAGGGGTAGTAAAGGCTAAATTTACCAGTTGAGGGCTCAAACTCTTCACCGTGTGGATATTTATTTACCAGAGCCTGTGTTTGGTCATGGATTGTATGTTGCATTTTCACGAGTACGGAGAAGCAGTGATGTGAAAGTGCAGGTTATGAATACTGCCCTTCAAGGAAGACTGATTGAGCACAGTGATAAGGTGTTTAGCAGAAGCGTGTATCGAGAGGTTTTAGAACAGTAAGACGATGGAGATTAAGGATGTGGCGATGAAGATGAAGGATCAGGTGATGGAGAAGAATGATGAGGTGGTGACATGTGGATAAAACCACGTTAAAAAAAGGGCGCTTACGTCGGGAAGTAACGCTCTTCCCCTGAGGAGGCCTGGCCTAGCCCCAAATGCATGACAAAAACATAACATTAATGTGACCACAATGACCAGCTTGTAATTAATAACAAAAATTGCGATCCAGTTAAATCCATAGGGGGAGATTCAATTTCTCGCGTTGTTCTTTAGAACAACGTGGAGCATACATCGTTACCGATACTGCGGTAATTGATGCGCATTATTACCGTTAGTATGGTATTTTCAATGCTGATTTTTTGCTCGCAGCTCCCTGAACCACAAGCAGATATCTGAGTTAAAATTTCGGTACTAACGGTAATGATGCACGCCCCACGTTCTGAAAAAAACAATGTAGGGAATTGAATCTACTCCATAGTGTTATATAAAACATGTACAAAGCTGTGTATAGTAGAAACAATGTAACTAATGTTTATTCACCTTTGAATAAAACTGTTAGTATTAGAGCCGTTAGATCTTTAGGGGCAGGTTCAATTGGCCCCATTACTGTAAAAAGTAACGCAGTCTACGCACTATTACCATTATTACAGTAATAGTGCACTTAATTACCGTTATTATGGTAACTTCAACTGCGGCTTTTTGCTTGCGGCTCACTAAGCCGCGAGCAGACATCCGGATTAACTTTACCGCAATAACGGTAGTACATCACGGCGCTATTGTGGGAGGAATTGAATTCCTACCTTAGAATTAGTAGAGTCTAGTATAGGAAGGATGTCGGTGGAGGGCACTGTGTACAAATCTCAATCCCTGCTATCTGCAAAGTGTTCCGTAAGAGATACCAATGGATTGAATGTTTGAAGTTCAACGTTAAGTGTTTCGTCCAGAATGACTTTTTGTATTATGTTTAGTCACAGTTGGTTTGCGATAGCATTTTCTTGAGAAGGTGTTCATTTTTATTTTTATTGATTATTTAAAGGCAAGAGTGCCAGTAGGAAATGTTTGCTGATTAGCTTCCACCTGTGATTAAGTGGTTGTTTGTGTTTTGTTTTTTGAAGCTTAAATATACATATATATTTAATATATATATATTACCTGGTGGTTATAATTATTAAGATGTTTGTGTGAATTTGTCATTTTTTTAGGTGCACACAGTGAAAGATGAAAGCCGAGGTGCAACTCTTGAAGTTGTTGTCAGCAGGATGAAAACAATACATATTTCCCTTTCTCGTGCCACTAAAAATGCAGAAGTACCTTTGCTTTTGCGATTTGTAGCAGTTTCGGCAACAATTCCAAATGCTGATGATGTATGTCTTGTTAAAGCAAAACTTATTGTCATATTCACCATTAGTATCAATAAAATTTTGAATGCTGCTATGTTATTGACTTAATTTGTACATATATTGTATTGTAAGTTGCACATTACCACTGTTCTGTTTCTCTAATCTAAACTTGAGAAAATATTGTAAAGTAATTGAAAAAAATAATAACTATAATTACATGAGAATGTATACACAGTAATTTACTTTGTAGTGTGTGACTGTGTGTTTAATAAATAGGTGGCTTGCTACTCTTTTTGTTCAAGTAATATTTAATAAGACATTTTATGGTCTAGTGTATAAATTACAGTTCCAAACTTACACTACAATATGCAATATACAAGTTGTCATTTCACTCCAAAACTTCAAATATTTCAAAATCTTATTTGAATTGTGTACAGTTGTATTTACACCTTTTAATACAAAATAGTTGTACTTTAGCACTTTAAAATATCTATATTGCATATTTTATGTCTACAATAAATCGTTCAGAAGCTGATGCTGAAATGGTATATACATTGCTTATGCCTTACCCCATACTACCAGTTTACCTGAGTTAGAAAATTCCAGCAGAACTGCATGTCTAGAATGATAAGGCACTGGGAACAGGTTGTTCGCAATGCTAATAGAGTTTCTGAGTCAGGAAAACTTGAAAATTACCAAGATTTTACATGCACTCTTAACAAAATAAGCAACTTAGGCTGTTTATTTAATAGGGTAAGTCAATGAAGTCCATAAAGGTGGACTTATCTTTTAAAAGAAGTATGTTTTTAGAAATACCTCCCAACTATCCCAATTTAGGTGGACCTGTTCTAATTTAAGGTGGCTGTTTAGTCCCGCCAACCAGTGCTTTTGTCCCAATTCCAAGACAGTTAAGATATGCTAATGGATGCTGCACGCACCTGTCTCTGGTGTGCTTGGCATTAAAAGGGAGTCTTTAGGGGAAGGAGGTCTTGGGCTGTGTGCTGAGCATGTTCCAGTAGGCCCTGGCATGCTCTGCTTTCAAGTTTCAAGTTTTACCTTGAAAGCCATTGCCACTTTTAATTTCTCCTGCAAAGTCGCTGAATATCGGTGACTTGCAGAATCTACTGCTTAATACATTTACCCCCAGAACTCTCCCTTAAGTCATTGAGGTGTTTCTCATCCCTATCATATAAAATCTGGATTTCCTTTCTTTTAGGGGGTGGCCTAACCCCTTAACTATAACATTTCACATACATAGAAATACAAATAGACAGAGTATGTGTTAATACTCTTATGATTTAAAACAGAAAAAATTGTTAAGCCCAAAAGAGGGTATGTTTTTTCTAAAAATGAATTAAAAAATATATTTCTTTCCCATTCTAGATTGCAGAATGGCTCTCAAATGAGAAGCATCCTGCCATATGTATGAAAATGGATGAATTTCACCGACCAGTGAAACTACGCAAAGTAGTTCTGGGGTTCGCTTCTGGCAGTAATCAAACAGAATTTAAATTTGATCTATCCCTTAATTATAAAATAGCAGGTGTTATACAGACCTATTCAGATCAGAAGCCAACACTTGTGGTAAATATAACCTTCCTGTCATTTATTTTGGCGTTTCCATTTCCTGTTACTTTACATTTCTCCTAAACAATCTATTTGTTCATAGTTCTGTGCCACAAGGAAAGGTGTACAGCAAGCAGCTTCTATCCTCGCAAAGGATGCAAAGTTTATCATGAGCGTTGAACATAAACAGAGGTTTGCTTTTATTGATGTATTAGACTAAAGCCTTTACCATTTTTGGAGGATTTAAAAATATATGTTGTGGCTCCAATGTACACCTTACAGTAACACTTTTCATTTAAATAAATAGCATATTGGTGTGAGGGTGTTCCAAACTGACTGAAAAAGTGAATGTATACAAGAAAAGAATCAAGAGGCAGCATACAATCAAATTCTCTCTATAGGGAGTGCAGTTAAGAAAGGGTGTGGGCCCTGGAACGTTCGTCACCGTCTCCTCCTGCCATAATGTAAACTATATCTTTTTTCAACACAATACAATTCTTTGAATTGCAATTTGATACTGTGCTGCCTCTTCACCATCTCCTCCTGCCATAATGTAAACTATATCTTTTTTCAACACAATACAATTCTTTGAATTGCAATTTGATACTGTGCTGCCTCTTGTTCTTTTTTTGCAGTGTTTAATTTGAATTAAGACATGACTGCAAAGTCACATTATTCTTTCTATATTATATTTAACTGAAGAGTTCACTAAGATAAGAAAGATACAACATTCCACTTATTTTCAGTCTTACTTTAATCTGACAGGTTCACTTGAAGGCTTCAGTGGTTCAGCACTGCAATCCTTCTTTTGTCCCAAGCCGGCCCCACACACTCAACATTGGCGAGGATATTAGGCAGCTGGCAAACAGGCCAAATATTTATTTCAAAGCTTAGCTATTTTAATATGTTATCATACACTGTATTTAAAATTACTACACATAATTTGAATCAAGTGACATAGTGCCATATCAAAAGCAGACTAAGGTAAACTGTTACTGTTCAACTGTTGAGGATCTTCAACACTCAATACATCCTGGCTAAATGCACAATGAAAGAAACATTTGCTCTGCATATTACATAAAATCTCATAATCTGTTGATATTATGTAGGTCTTACAAATTCATATTTATTAAGTGGAGTATTCAAAATCATTGCATTATGATCAAATTCAGTAAACAATATATGTTAAGGATTGCAGTTCTTCAAGGTCCACTGGGACAATATCATGCATGATGTGAGTAGATGTACCGGCTCAGCAAAATGTCCCTGAAAATGATTTTAAAATATTAGCAACTGTGCGTGTTTATGCAACAGGCAGACTCTTTTGTAAAGTATCTTGTGAAATTATCACATAATTCTTGTAGATAACACAGCTTGCTATAACTGGAACTGTTGAAAAGTTTGTTTCCTATTCCTCCAGGCTTCAAAAGACTGCTAATGCTTTAAAAGATGCAAAGCTTCGAGGTACGTTCCCCACTATTTTATCTTTTTTAGTTGCTATCTTACATAAATGGGCAAACTGTGACTCTCTAGCTGTTGTAAAACTAAAAGTCCCAGTATACTCCGCCATCTAGAGGCCAGTAGATAGCCGGGAATTTTGGGACTCGTAGTTCTACAACTGCCTCAGGTTACTCACCTTTGATTTGGAATGGTTTAATGATATTTTTTACTTGTCTAAAACTTCCATTGCAGATCTCCTGCTTTATGGTGTTGGATATCACCATGCTGGTGTGGACGTGTCTGATAGGAAAATAGTTGAAGGAGCTTTTACAGTGGGAGACCTGCCAGTACTGTGTAAGGGTACTGCATTTACCCAGAGAAAATAGCTTCTGCTTTACTACTTCTAAAAACACAATATGTAGCACTGTTAAAACTATAAAATACATTTACCAAATGATAGTGACAATTTTCATTGGGAAATATAGAACTATGTTTTACTTTTTAGCATAATTGTTTAATATTAGTGTAAATAATAGTTTTCTGTATATGACCTTCAAAATAAAGTTGTAATTTGCTTAATTTGTTTCATTTTATTTAGTTACCACCAGTACTTTGGCTATGGGTGTTAACCTCCCAGCTCATTTAGTTGTCATAAAATCAACCATACATTATGCTGCAGGAATGTTCCAGGAATACAGTGAGACAGACATTCTGCAGATGATCGGAAGAGCTGGTAGACCTCAGGTAAACATTTATAATATAACATAATATAAAGTATCCAGATCTACTATTTGTAGTTTGCGTTCCATTCTCATATCATTAAGAATTGATAGGTACAAATCTCTGTAAACATCCTATGGCTCTCACAAGTGACTTTTGAATGAAGTAGTGATGAGTATACTGGATAACACTGAATTTCAACAGACAGTTTTGCAGGAAAGGTTTGTGGGTGCTTGCTCAACTGAATATTAATCACATATGAAATGTTTAATTTACACAAAAATTACTACTAATTATAATGTTGGGTCTATTTATTAATTAAAGAATAGTCCTATCTCCGGCAAAAACACAGCTACTCAGGGGCGGATTGGGAACTTAAAGAGGCCCTGGAAAAAATTCTGGAAGTGGCCACACATGGGTGGGACCAAACAAACTGGGTGGGATCAACACAAAAGTAGCGGGGTAAACTCAATTATCCGTAACCACATCAGTCATCAGTGGCAGGCAAGGATAATGCAACACGCAGTGGTAGGAAGAGTCACAAATAAACAGACACAAAGAAAGGCTATAAAAGTATTGTGCTATACCTCAAGTATTTAATGGGGGGAATTAAATTCCCCCCAAACAACGCAGCATTAAGCGTATTACCGTTAATACAGTAAATTCAACCCGGCTCAGGGAGCCGCGAGAAAAAAGCAGCGTTAAAAAATACCGTACTAACAGTAATTATGCACACTATTACCATAATAACGGTAATATTGCGCAGGCCGCGTTACTTTTGAGAGTAATGCGGCCAATTGAATTCACTCCAATGAATGTAAAGAACTGAAGATTGGGATGCAAAAGGAGTGTGAACAAAAAAACATTTGACACACCGCACAAGCAGGCCATGCCAGTCTCTTTTCTCATTCACTTCTGAGATCCCTCTCCCCTTCCTATAGCCCCCCCATTAAGCATTTAACAATGACTAAATTGCTCCTCACGTGTGCGAGTATGTGTTAGGTAAATTATATTGTAATCTACACATGGACTGACGTGCATGAATAAAATGCTGGTGTTCCACACAGATATAACACATGTTCGTAATATATAAATAAAGAGTAATAATAATAAGTAAACGCTATGCAGAAGAGTAATTGTGAGTTTCCAAATTTACAGGATAATCCATTCAATTCCTAATGAATTTACTTGCAAAACCTACTTAAAAGTGACCAGGTAGAGAAATTAAGAAAGATGCCAGTGCTGGAATATTGCAAGGACAGCAGCACTGTCAGGTGTGAGAGTATCACTGTTCTGCAGTAGAATCAAATCATAAACGTGTAACATTGTCTCATAACAGGAATAAAAACGTTAAATGCTACCAAATAATGAGGATGAAATACAATTTCGGATGTTAGAAGACACAGGAAGATGATACAGTAGGCTGGCAGCAGAACTAGTCCATAAGAAATTTCTGTTGCCAATGATTATCTGATATTAGCTCAGTACTATCTCAGAGTGTTCAGTTCAGGTCACTTACCCATGGGAGTGCGCAGAACCCTTTATTAGGGTGTGTACCCCGGGAGACCGAGGGATACTCTGTGCCGCTGCTCGCTGCCGGAAGGGCGTGTATACCACCATCTAGGGGGAGGGTGGCTAATAGGACCCCCAGTTCATATAACGCCAAACAATAGTGCCACCATTTCATATAATGCTAAACACCAAACAACAGTGCCCCAAATAAATCACATTGCACCAAACAAGTACCCCAAGATCATATTATGGAAAACAATGGAGCCCCCAGATCATATTATGCCAAACAATAGTGCCCCCAAATCATATAATGCCAAACAATAGTGCCCCCAGATGATAATATGCCACACAGTAGTGCCCCCAGATGATATGTCACACAGTAGTGCCCCAGATAATATGCCACACAGTAGTGCCCCCAGATGATAATATGCCACACAGTAGTGCCCCCAGATGATAAAATGTCACACAGTAGTGCCCCAAATAATATGCCACACAGTAGTGCCCCCAGATGACAATATGCCACACAGTAGTGCTCCCAGATGATAATGATAATATGCCACACTGTAATGCCCCAGATGATATGCCACACAGTAGTGCCCCCAGATGATATGCCACATACTTTTGTCTCAATTCAAATTGTGACACACACTAAAAACTATAAAACCGTGCTCTGTAGTCCTATATGTGAGTTCACTCACCTCTCACACTGATGTCCGTACCACATTGGTTAATGGAAGAGCTGTGAGCACGCCTATCTGAGCTCCAGGACACTGCGCTGTATAGGATAACTCCTTCCTGCGTGTGGTGACCCTGCAAACTGCAGCCCACCCTCAGTGAAAGTCAGCCTGGCGACTTACTTCCAGGACTGCGTCACTGTCAGCCGGCGGTGAATGAATGAATGAAAAGAATAGCAGGCGGCCTCAGAACACCACCGGCCTGCCGGGAAAATTCTCAGTAAGGCCTATGGCCAATCCGCCCCTGCAGCTACTCCCTGTCTTTATAGCTTTCACCAGCACAGTTTTTAATGCCAGTGAAAGTTCAAAACTCTTCAGCTATGGAATTAGAAGAGTGTTGGCAACTTTTAGGTACCATGTGCCTTAGCAGTCATTGACCCCGCACTGTGATTTTGTATCACAAATATGTGTGCTTGATTTTATACACCTCTGGCAATGGGTCTGATTGAAACACCTCAATTCAATAATTAACAGGTATGGCCAAATACTTTTGTCCATATAGTATATTTATTGTTTTAATAAGTGCAACTGGAAGCTGAGTGAGGCATGTGCAGATCCCCTAATACTGAACTGGGAAAGCAGTAAGTTAACTCTTACTGCCACCGGCCAATATGTTTATTGATATAGAAACTATTGAGAGATAAACAGCAATGGAAAACTAGTCCTATTGGTGAATACTAATAAATAAGCCTGTAAATGAGGAAAAGCTGATTATCTAGCACTAAAGTGAGAAGGTGTGCTGGTTATTAACTATCCTGCCTAGATGGGAGGAGCTGCCAGTTTACATATTTCATGTATGCCATATAAATACATTACTGCTTCAGTATGTTGATTCTAGTAAAACAGAATCTAGTGTCTGTAATAATACACTATAATAAGTTTTATTTAATAAATATTTGTCTCCAGTTTGATACTACAGCCACAGCAGTTATCATGACAAGGTTAAGTACTAGAGAGAAGTATGTACAGATGCTAGATGGTGCGGATATTATTGAAAGCAGGTCAGTAATACTGGTCAAAAAAATGCATCAATTCATCTAAGTATTTTGTGCAGCTAGGTCTGTCAGCTTTTATGACGATTCTATGTTGATTATTGTGGTGGAAAAGAGTGTTGGGGCACCAGAAGTTGATTTGTAATTAACTTGGTGTATGTTGGATGCAAAAGAATGAATTTCTAAATATATTCCGGTATGTTTCTCTAATACACAAGCTTAGGCCAGACTTAGAATATTCTTTCTGTACCTCTCTCTCGGTTTATTATTTCAAAAGGCTTTTGTGACATTCTCAGTTATCAATTAACTCCTCAATATGCGGAACACAAATGAAAAGAAGGGGGTAAAAAGTAAGGTAAAAAATTAACCTGGTGACTTAAAGAAATCAATCTATCACGTTATGGGCCATGAAAACTGTGTATCAAATGAAAGTGAGCAGTGACAAGTGAAATATGTATAATTAAATATTCTGGGCCTCATTTAGAGTTGGACAAATAAATGTCCTGAGTCTCATTAACAGTTGGAGATATAAGTAGGTGCATTTCCATACTGCTCATATAAACCAAATGCGTGTGTATATAGATTTGTGCGTATCTTAGACTTGCTGCTCTTTACTTTGAGAGAGGTGGAATCTGGAAAGACGTGCATAAGTTACGACCTAATGAGACTTACATGCATACCCAGATATACTCCTTATGAGGTTTATCTTTTGCGGGTACTGGAGGGTCTGACGTAAAGATGATTAGGACACCAGCAGCACTATCTTGCGTATTGACCACTTCAGCTGGTAGTATTCCATTAATTAGAGGCACGGCTATATTATATCAAGTTGCAGCCATATATTTAGGTACTTATTTGCCATTTCCATTTGGACTACGGTTATAAACTCAGTCAAGACACTATTCTCTCTTGTGTATATGTTATTATTAGGGTAATGCAACTTTTGCAATTACTGCTACCACCATCAAGCTGTATCTGTACCTCATAGCAGGGCACAGTTATAGCCTGAAGTATGGCTGCCATAAAAATGCTTTTTAAAAAAAATATTTTTATATAAATGAACCGGTAGGTGAATACAGTATACAGAATCAAGAAAACAAGCAAAAAATATTGTAACAAGAATTACAGTTTATTTTTTGATAATAATGATCATGAAATACTGAAAGACAAAGGGTAGTGAAAAGAAATAGAATCATTTGATCATTATTCACAGTTGTCGAGATTTTATTTTTTTCAATTTCAACTGGGTTTGAGATTTAGGGAAAGGGGGTGAATCAGGGGAAGAGATAGACACATTTAAGAATAAGGGTGGTAAGAATGTAGGGGAAGGGGATTTTGGCAGAGAGAAAGTTCGAGATTTTGGACAGGAGATACATCTTCCACAATCTAGTGGAAAGAAAGTACCAACAAACTGCTATTTTGTTTTGGACTATCTTGAAAAACATGTCAATCTACTTACACATCTTAATACACTTCAACAGAATTTGTTCCCGTATGTTTGGGGTGCAAAAAGCATCAACTATAAATAAGGGCCCACTGTGTGTAAAGTAAGGTTGAATGAAGCTCCGGAGCTAGGAGCCAGCCCCAAGACTTGGAGCCAGAGTGGAGATGATCTGGTTATTTTTTAAGCATGCACCAGAGCTGAGTTGTAATTGGGATACAGGACGGGAACTGAAATTGAAATAGAGCATTGCTCCTTAACCTAGAGCTTAGCTTAGGTCCCTAAAAATTTTAAAATATATAATACTTATATTCTTTTAACATGGTTAGACAATACCAGCAGTGGAAATTTAATAATTGGACGAAGGTGGTAATCAATAATTTCTGTACACTATAATCGGTTGCTAATCAACTAATACACAATATAATTATTATCGTAGCAACATTTAAATAATTTTAACATATTTTTATCATTTAATATAAAATACAAAGTGGCAAAGAGGCTAATTAATGTTTCCAACATATGTTATATGTTGGAAATATATAAATTACATTGAATTTGGTATTATTCTGTTTCCAATTGCATGAGAACATTTCCGGTATTATTTATGTAGCGTTCGCACATTGTGAACGCTAGTTATAAATAATATCACTTTTCATGCACCAAATAGCAACTCCAGAGATCTCATAAAAGAACCAGTTCATACAGGTCTAGGGGCGGGAGCCTGAGGAAAGGACAACTGGACATCTCAAAGAACAATGACCAGAGGAATCAACCAATGGGACGTCGAGTTCTTGGGAGGTCATGACCCATCAACCTATGAATATGGACCTTAATACTGTAACTGTGTATCTTTCACTGCTTTTTACAACTATACAATGTATAAATTGTTCACCTCTAGCTTTGGAAACCGGGGTGTTCTGATAGAAGCATGTATTGGTGCCAACAGCGCAAGTATATGCATGCCTTACTTTGTCTTGTAAACTGTTGCAAATAAAACCCTTGTGCTTTGGAACCACAATGGTCGCATCAGAGAATCTTTATTACAAACGATACATATGGATGTAACACATCAAATATACTAGATTTACTTAAAATGCACTCTTGAGCTAAAACAAAATTTTCATTAGATTAATAGCTCCAGAACTGGAGCATGTAAAAATAGGATGCCTTTCTGACACACCTGGAGCACTGCCAAAGCTAGTGTAAATTGCTGTATATCTTATCTTTCCTCAGTCTGCACAGACATCTTGTGGAACATCTGAATGCAGAAATAACCCTGCATACCATCACAGATGTTAACATTGCTTTGGAGTGGATACGTTCAACTTTTTTGTATATCAGAGCACTGAAGAATCCATCTCATTATGGTATGTTTTCACAAATATGACATTTATTTATACAGACACTAGTCAAATTAAACAATAGTAAAATATAGGTCCAGCAAAAATAAGACTATTCAGATTTTTTTCACCTTTCTGTACAGATAAAATACTTTAATTCCTATATTCTCATAGTTGTGGACACCGAGTGACCACTATTGGGGTTTATCTACCTAGTAGAAAGTATCTATCAGAAATGTCTTAATTTATAGGGCATGCACTCAATAGGGTTGTGAAATTGCTGCATAAGAATGGTGGTCTATGTCATCTCCAATTTGTTCCATAGTTGTTGCTAATTAGCTGGTGGCGGATTTCTAAAGAATTCCAACTCATATGTACTGTTGATACATATAAAGAACATTTGAGGATTTTCTAGTCTTGTGTCATGAAGCATTATCTTTCTGGAATAAGCTCATTCATAGATATGTACACTGCTGTCATAAAGGGATTTCTAAGAGACCACAAAAGTCTGCAGTGCCAGAAAAAATACAGAATAACAAATCATACAGTCTAGAAGTGCAGTCTAGAAGCAGAAGTGCTAATAGGAAGTAGAGAGATTGAGAGTGAGGTTTGGGACTGTAGCTGGTAGAGAGAGTGCTTGAAAGATTTATTTAGTTTAGGAAATTCTGGTCAGGTGGGGCAGAGCTGGATTAAGACTTTGGGGTCACAGGGCAAAGATGGAGAAAAGATGACAGCATAAGGGACTGGATGTGTGGAGTAAAAATGAGGGTGGCGTTAAATAGACACCAAGGCAGTGGGTATGGAAAACTGTGGAAAATGTGGTGATGTCAACGGTGAGAAGTTTGGATGTTTCATCACTGCCTTATATTTCATCTAGTTTGCCTACATAAATCTGGAATACAGTTATACAAGGCTTATTATTTTTCAGGTTTCTCAGAAGGAATGGACAAAATGGGAATTGAAACAAAATTGCAAGGTACTCTTTTCCCCACACTTTTATAGTTACATTTCCAAAGCCTCGGATAGTGCTGGCAATGTAATCTAGATACCACCCAAAACAGTTTTCCTTGTTCTCTAGCTAGGAAAATATTGTATCTGTAGAAGTCTGTAAAATAAAGGAGCGGGGGGGGAGAGAATGGGTTTAGGACACAGATTGACCAAAATGTCCTCTTGTTAAATCTGGGATTATGTGTAATGTGTCACCACTGTGATTAACAACTTGTTTGCTCTTCTTATTAAAAAACAGTATCGGCACATTTAGCAATTACATCATTTCTTATAGCCGAGTGGATTTACCACTCTACATTTCTTCTAACACTTGCACTTTTTACATTTACTAATCTGCAGTGACTAAGCATCTATAAGTGTGGCGCCAAAGCTTAGTATTGTTATATGAAATTGTTTACAGAATCACAGAGTGTGTGGCCAACTTTAGTTATATTTCACCCTTCTGTAAATTTACTGGACGCAAGGATTTAAAAAACAATTATGCCTGATTTAATTTGATTTTATAAGGAATGCTCAGTACTTTAGAAAATTTGAATTTTGTCAACTTGCATTTTATATATGTCCATATTGAGTACACTCCTGCCTGAGAGACACTTTCAGAAGACACCCCAACATGTATAGGTATCACAGTATATTGATTTTTCGATAATGGACTTTAATTTGTGTTAAAACAATTAAGATATTTTATTTACGCACAATTGATTTACATATTACTTGCTCATTTGTTTTCTACATATCTGCTTCACTGTTACATTTTGTGAGTAACAAAATAGGGGATATGTTTATAAAATTGATTACGCAGTTAATAGCAGTAGGTATTGCCATAAAATTAGAAATGTTTTATGAATACAAATTTGAACACTTTGGAGTCATTGACTCAGATGCTCTAATCTCTCTTAATGACTTAAGTAGACTTTAACAGGTTGAAATGCATTTATAGCATCCTTTACACTAAGATGTTCTGCTATAGGACAAATAAGTGCAGTATTACTTAAATCATCAGTTATCTATTATAATCAGGCTACGATATCTGAGCACAACAACGTTCATTACAGCAGAAGTTATTTTGAGCCCATAGCAGTAAATTACCAGAGAAAGGCGTTTAAATGAATTGCCTAGTTATGTCCTTTGGGGGCTACAGTGTCTAAAGTATAGATCCATCTTAATTATTATTATTATTAGTATAATTTATGTGTAAGGCACCACAAGGTTTCCGCAGCGCCGTACACAGTGCAAACATTTGACTATAGAGGGTAAAATAGAACAAAAAATGAGTAAACCAAGACTCCATAAGGCTGTCACTCACCGGACGGTTAGTGCCTCTGGTCTGGTACGTGGCTCTCTCTCATTCCTGCCGGCGCCTGTCCTAAGCCGCAGCCGTCCGCCATCTTGACTAGATTGCGCATGTGCAGGACTCTTGAACTTAAAACCTTGCTTTTAATCCTATTGGTGAATCAATCACCACTCACTATTTAAGGCACCTGTGTCCTTAGTATCGTTGCCTGTTCTTGGTTCTCATTCCCTTGAGACTCCTAGGTGTTTCCTGTGTTCTGCTCGTGTGATCGGTTTTGCTGTGGACAAGTCCTTTCTGCTCATCCGTGGTAAACTTGCCCGCTACAGACTACTTCTACTCCGCTGCATGCCTACACCTGGACAAGCCTTATCTACTCTTCTGTGGTAAACGTACCCGCTATAGACTGCTTGCCATTCCGCTGCATACCTGCACCTGGACAAGCCTGCTCTGCTCATCAGTGGTAACGTACCCGCCACAGACTATTTGCTATTCAGCTGCTTGCCTGCATTTGGACAAGTCTCCCTTGCTCATCAGTGGTATACTTGCCGCTACAGACTACCCGCTATTCCGCCACCTACCTGCACTTGGACAAGTCTTCCCATCACCGCAGTGGTACAACTTGCTATCCGCAGACCACTGATGCTCCCGCTACCTACCTGCACCTGGACAAGTCTTCCCATCACCGCAGTGGTACAACTTGCTATCCGCAGACCACTGACGCTCCCGCTACCTACCTGCACCTGGACAACTCTTCCCATCACAGCAGTGGTACAACTTGCTATCCGCAGACCACTGACTCTCCCCGCTACCCACCTGCACTGGCACGAGTCTTCACAGCACATCAGTTGTTATACCTACCTCCGCATTATAGTTGCAAGTCGCTGACTCTCCTGCTGCATAGCTGCAAGTCGCTGACTCTCCTGCTGCATAGCTGCAAGTCGCTGACTCTCCATTGACATTCCTTATCCTAAGTTTTTGTACTGTTCCAACCATTCACCATACTGCCCAGAGGATCGCTGTGATAAACTCCGCCCCTCTGGTAAGCATAATCACACCTGGTGAATCCTGGGTAGAAACTCCTAGTGCCCGTGACACTAAGAACAGGCCATGACAGACCCAGGGTACGGAACCAACAGCTAGGGAGATGCTGCAGCATCTGGTTACTCGGATTGAACAGCAAGATGTTCGGCAGCAACAGCTGTTCCAATGTTTTCAGGCCCTAGCCGCCCGAGGAGACCCTGTGCAAAATGTATCAGCTACTGTTGATCCTCCAGTGTCGTCTTCTCCCCCAGTGCCATCCCAGGTGTCTACCACTTCTACGCTACACCTGCCTACTCCCGCTTAATATGATGGAGACCCGAAAACTTGTAGGGGTTTTCTCAACCAGTGCTCCATTCGTTTTGAACTTCAACCTCACAATTTCCCTACTCATCGCTCTAAAGTTGCCTATCTAATTTCTTTGTTTTTGATGTGAATGAGTTCTCTGTACAGCGCTGCGGAATTAGTGGCGCTATATAAATAAATGATGATGATGATGTTTAAGTATTTGGGTGCACGATATATTTATTATAGTTTTCTGGATCAAACTATATAAATCAGTAAATTTGGGGATGTGTTATGATTGAAATCAAATTAATAACTTGGTGCGGTTAACCTTTCAACGAATGCAACATAGTTAGTGTCTAGAGACCTACCCAGCTGAAAACCAGGACCATGTTGCCCTGAAAAAAGTAGGGGGGAGCGTGAAGACCAATGAGAAGCCAAAATCATGGACATTACAGCTTTAGATGGGTCCTCCCGCTCACTACCGCCTCTCTCCCTCCTCAGCCATTTTAAAGTGGTGAAGAAAAATGTTCATCAATTTAGGTGGTAATGAAGCGCGTTAAGCAATGGAACTGAATGCTTCAATCTGTACTTTCAGTCTCATTGTGCATCTCTCCTTTTTTGATCAGCCTCTTCCCCCATCATCATCTTTTGTCTCCCCATTCAAGCTTTTTCTCTCCACTCTCATCCTTATGCCTTTTTTATCACAACCCCCTTCCTTCTTTTAACCTATTCCTCAACACCCCAGTTCAGTTAGGCTGTTTTTGTTGCTTGCTATCACAAAGCGTTTAGGGAGAAGGGAAAGAAGGGAAAAGAAAGCAGTTTCGTAGATGTGCTGAACTGATACCCCCTTAAGTAGCACAGCGTTATAACTTAAAAAGAAATCTACATATGCAGGACAATACCAGACTGCTACCTAAAGAATCATTTTGGCATGTGTGTAGAGGTTGTTTAGTAAATGTTAGTAACACATTAAATAAGAGACATTACTAAGGGTAACTCAATTTCATGGAAAATAACAGCTACATTTTGTTTTTATGTCTCTTACTTAGTTAACTAAGGTACCCCTAAATTACCTTACTTAACACACTTTAAACATCTGGGGAATTGCACCTCTATCACAATTCACAAAGCAACAGGATGGAGATTAGTTCTTGGGCCACTATTGTTTTTTATTATAGATTTGGTCCGGCACTACAAAGCGCAGTCAGCAACAATCATGGGGGGGACAGCTTGTGAATTATGGGTCTACTAGTGCTTGCTCTGAGATGTAAGGTATACAAATTGGACACATAAGTCCCCAAAAATTTCATAAGTACAGTTTCTAAATAGGTTATAAAACTCATTTGAAAAAGAGCTGTGATTGTTATTTGTGTATGTTACTGACATATTTTATTTCTAACAGAGCTTTGCTTGAAAAATTTGAATGATTTATCGTCTGTGGGATTAATTAGAATGGATGAAGAAATTAATTTTAAACCTACAGGTAACATTTAAAATGACCAATTGAAACTATTGGATTAATCATATTGTACTAATAAACAAAACACAGGTTTTGTTTGAAAATGTGCATTTAGCGTAATGCTGCTTTTTTATTAATCTTAATCGGTGACACGTGTTTTCTGGATAATCTAGAAGTTTGATAAGCAGTTTTGATAATATTTTCTTCTTCCTTTATATTAAATTGGATTTATTAATATTTATTTACTTCTACTTATTTACAAGCACTGGTTTCTTGGTGCAGACCACAATTGCAATTAGAACTGTCTATTTATTGTCAATTTACTGTTTTGGGGATGTAATAACCAACCTTGGGCTTGCAACGACTTTATAGGCCATTGATCCTGTCTACCTATGCAGACTACCACTCCTCACACCACAACTCCCAATATTAATGAATAAATAATCAGGACATCATTTTGTTTCCAACCATGCACCCCAATTCACAGTAGCCATGCCCCCGATATAGTAGGTTATGCCCTGTTTGACCATGAGAAAGTGTGACGCAGTCATGTGCTCCTAACATATGGATAGTGACACATACAACAGTTATGCCGGTGGCTAAGGACAGTTTAAATAATTTATAAAATGATATATATGTATACATCTTAAGTGATATGCAGTAATGTTTAATTTGCCATTGAATCAAAAACATTTAATTTACCGATATTACTGTTAGTACAAGATGGACTGAAAAAATGTTCTGTGGCCTGTTATTAGGGCTGGATTTAGCATAAAGCATTGTCGACTTATTCCTAAGGATAACGGTAGATTGAATGGTGGCACTTTCCCTGCACATTGTTTATATTATTTCATGCACGAAGATCTGGCAAGGTAAAGGAATGTTCTCTGTAAAAGAGTTGTGGCCAGTAGATGGAGTGTGGTAACAGCATCAAAGTCTGTGCACTTACAGGTTACAATGGTGTAAACTCAGCCCTCTATAGTTATCAGGGTACCTGGGATGCTTCTGCAACATGCCCAAAAGAGTCCATAAAGAGTCCATTTACATGTAGCTGCCTCACACCTTATACCAGTGACTTGCTTGATGACATCTTAGGCTGCCTTTCCATGTTATTGTTTTCTATTCTTTACTTGATACAGCATTTTGTGACTTTTTCTGGTAATTTTTCCTTTTTGTTGCAACCATGAATGCAAGCTGGGTAGAAAAGTTGGCCCTGAAAATTGTGGCTATGCTGCTTTACAATAGTACAGTGTGTTTCAGCTAATAAAATATGTACAGAATTAATTGCATTCACTTAATAAAGCACTTATCCTCAGTGCCATCTAATTACAGTATAATTTTTATTACGACTGAAATGAATTACAGCGTCCACCACCAAATGGACTACGCTAACAAACATGTGGCATAAAATTTCTATGTATAGTTATAGGAAATGCATTTTAATAGTACATTCCAACCAGTAGATTTATGCCTTTTAGTATGCTATTCTCAGGTTGTACTTAATTTGTTTTTATTTGCTGTCGCAGAAAGTGGTAAACTGATGGCATCCTACTATATTGCCTTTGATACAGCCAAACTGTTCTACAGTATTCATGGAACAGAGACACTCACTGAATTGGTAAAGTTATTGGAATGCTTACTTTATATTTTGAAAATGAAGATTTCTATTTGTAAAGCAGTGGTCACAGCAGTTTTATTCCTTACCCGAATGTTATTTACAGGTCACAATAATATCTACGTGTAAGGAATTTGCAGATGTGCAACTCAGAGCTAGTGAGAAGAAGTTACTGAATACATTGAATAAGGATAAAAACAGAGTAACCATTCGGTAAGAATGTATTTTCAAATAGTGAATTAGGGATGCACTAAATCCATGTGCAATTCAAGAATTTTGACAGATTTTTTGAAAATGTATTTTACAACAAATTATATAACTATAAGATATATCCTCCCCCAGAAACAAGTAAAGACTTAGGGCCTTGTGTAGAGATGGACACAAAAAGGCAGACGTAAAATGCATCCAAAAAAATTATACAATTACATGTGTATGCCGAGCTTCACGTTGATACAATCTATTCACAATGAGGAAAATTCTTACACCTGGACACCCTTCAAGGGTGATTACCTGTACACTCTGTGGTTCCCACCGGGATGGAAGCCGCTGCTGCTGCTGCTGCTTCTACCTCCACCAGGTCCACTAGTTCCACCTATAAGGAGCCAGATGCTAAGAGTGATATATCTGTTGTTCTGACACTAAATCAGTGTTCAGAGCTAGTTTAAATCGTGCTTCCGATTTGAATCGCCTGCCCCTGTAGCTGTGGTCATGTGATCACGGGAATAGTAACTTTGAAGTGCCTAATTCCTGATGTTTACATCAGGTGCAGCCGGGGAGTATGTCACAGGCTTCGCTGGACCTAAGGACCAGTGGAGGATGATAGGTCCCTGCAGCAGAGTTGCTGATATCGCCAGGATCTATAGGTAAGTCCAGTGACGACCTGGCACACATATTTTAAGATACGTAAAACAACGCATACTATATTAAATATTCTGCTGCGTGAATATTCATTTGAAGCTTATCATACGCTTGAAGTGTATTAGCATGCCTTTGAGATACCAGTCATCATCATCAGGTTGATGATGATTATGACAGGTGTTTTAATATTTAATGTTGAATAAAAAAGAGAAATTAAAAAAATGATTAAAAATAAAACAAAGACTTGGCCCATCCTCCCCCAAAGCATTATTATTATTATTATTATTATTATTTTTTTATATTTATTTATATAGCACCAGCATATTCTATAGTGCTTTACAATTGGGAACAAACACAGTAATAAAACAAGACTGGGTACTACAGACAGACATAGATGTATGAGGGCCCTGCTCGTAAGCTTACAATCTAAAGGACAGTAAGGGGAGGATTCAATTAGTTGCGCACATTTTCAGGTACTATGATAACTCAACATCGTGGATTTCAGAGGCGCGAGAAAAAATCCACACTGGTACATCGTAGTGGGGTGCCTTCGCAACCGTTCCGGAGGCACTCCGCGGCCAACTGAATACCCCCTAAGAGCTTGATACATGAGTGTTACGTTAATGACACTATATATGCCACACACTGTTATTGGCGCAACTAAGCATTGAGACGGGGATCTAACGCACTCCCTGTATTCACCAGGGACCCCTACAAGGAAGTATGGACTTGGCTGTGTGAGTGTCACACATTGCACCAGCTAACCTGCATTTTGGTCACTGTTCTTACCTGTTTCCCTTGGTTCTCACTCCCTGAATTCACTTGCTGGTCTGAACTGAGCATGCGCCCACCTGGTCTTTTCAAAACTTCCTGCACTCTCTTGATTGGCTAATTGCCTGTCAGCTCTTTCGATTTAAAGCATCTGCTTGTCTACTAAGTTGTCAGATCTTCAGGTCTCCTTACCTGTTAGGACGCTGTTCTCTCTGGCTCCCGTCTAAACATTGGTATCCTGTGTTAACTGTTCCACGGTCAAGACCTGTGGCATTATTGCAAGAACCGCATGCCTCATCATCGGTTCCATCCTCAAGCTATTTGCTTTTCAGGGATCTCAGTGTATCAGTTCTCTGCAGTTCACCACCTCTCACTTGGTAACCTTTTGATACCTGTCTAGCAACAGTACATACTTCTGCATTTGACGCTGTGTGTGCATGCGCAGTAGAGCCTGTTGCTAGGCAATGGGACACTTTCCTCCTTCATGTGTCGGCGGTCAGGTGCATCTTACCACCAGAATCCCGTTCCCCCAATCAGGGGCCACACATATGTATTTAAGCACCTCCTTCCCCTATGCTGGTGCCAGAGTATTGGTTTCACCAGCTCCAGCGATTCTATCGCCAGTTCCCTAGTTCCTGCTGTTTGCTGCATTGGTTCTGACTCCTGGCTTCTTCCTGACCTCTCTCTTGTCCTGCAATTCGGTTCTGTTTGTTATCTGGATTCTTAACTCTGGCTTGCCTCTGACCAACCCTCTGGATCTTTCTTGTGTACTGCACTATCGTTTGGCACCTGACCCGGACTGCACGACCATTCCTTTTCTCTTCTGCTGCACTGATAACTAACTTGGAGAACCGTGACCTGCGCACCGCACGCAGCCAAGTCCATACTTCCTTGCGGGGGTCCCTGGTGAATACCAGGGGTGCGTTAGACTCTGTGCCTCCCTGCTTAGCTGCACCAATATCAGTCAGTGACACCCAAAAGAGTCATTATCGTGACAAGTAGAAATCCAGCATGAGAGTGTCTAGGAGTTTTGTGTCGAACACAGACTTCACAGGTAAGGATATATTTTTGTACATCAGTGATCAAAAAGGGCCACCAGTAAGAATGAGAAAGGAGTGCTACCGTCTTCTTAACACAGGCATGCCCTTCAAATTTGGAACAATGTGCCCACTTCAATAACTTGCTGTGCAAATGGGAATCAACAAAGGAACATCCAACAGGAGGAGACTTAAGAGAAGACCGTGTCAAGGCCAGAAGCTTAACAGGATTGATGATGAGTTTGGATGTAATAGAGGTTTTGGAATCGGAGAAATCAAAGGATCGGGAGAGATCGTTGGCCTTAAAATTCTTGGAACCCGGCTGAACAGTCAGTATGAGCTGGAATCTGCTGAAAAATAGAGACCAACAGGCTTGTCTGGAATTTAAACATTGGGTAGACTGCAGATATGTGAGGTTCTTATGGTCAGTAAATACAGTGACGGGAAAGCGAGCTCCTTCCAGCAAGTAGCGCCATTCTTCCAAGGCGAGTTTGATAGCCAGGAGATCCTTGTCTCCAATACCTTAATTAAATTCAGTGGAAGAAAAATTTTGGGAAAGAGAGCCACAAGGTCTGAGTTTGCTAGAGGAATTCTTCTGGGACAGGACTGCCCCCACACCCACCAAAGAGGTGCCGAATTCCACATCAATAAGGCTTATGTTGATCAGGTTGATCAAGATAGGAGCTGTAGAGAAGGCTTCTTTGATAGCCCTAAATGCGAACCTGCCTCTTTGGGCCAAGACTTGACTTGACCTCCCCTACGGGTAAGGGAGGTGATGGGAGAAATAAGAATGGAGAATCCCTGAATGAATTGCCGGTAGAAATTCGTGAAGACAATAAAGCGCTGAGTGGCCTTTAGCCCTGCTGGCTGGGGCCAGTCGAGGATAGCCTTTAGTTTACCTGGGTCCATTTGGAGGCCAGACCCAGACACAATGTATCCCAGAAAGGGTACCTGGGTTTGATCCAATAAGTGGAGTAGCACCTCCTTAACATGTTTACGATCTGAAGACAAGACCTGTGTGAATTTCAGGATATTGTCTAGATAATCCACAGACTGGTACAGAAGATCCCAGAAAATATCATTGACAAATTCTTGGAATACGCCAGGGGCATTACAAAGCCAAAGGGCATAACAAGGTACTCGTAATGACCATCCCTGGTGTTGAATGTAATTTTGCATTCTTCCCCTCTCCTGATTGTGATTAAATTGTAAGCCCCTCTAAGATCTAATTTCGTGAAGATTTGAGCTCCACAAATACGATCAAACAGTTCGGGAATAAGGGGAAGAGGGTACCGGTTCATGACAGTGATGGCATTGAGTTTGCGCTAGTCAAACACGGCAAAGAAGATTCCTGCACCAGCAGGAGAAGATGACTTATGAATAAATCCCTGTTTGAGATTCTCAGAGATGTATTCGGACATAGCCTGAGTCTCTGGTAAAGACAAAGGAAATACTCTACCACCAGGGATACTCTTGTCTGGTACTAGATCAATTGGGCAGTCCCAGGAGCGATGTGGAAGAAAGGATTCTGCAGCCACTTTGCTAAAAACATAGAGGAAATTGGAGTAGACCTTGGGGAGAAATGCCAGAGAAGTGGTAGCTCAACAAGTAATAACAGGATTGCAGGACCTGCAAAGAGGACCCCAAGAAATAACCTGAGCATGATGCCAATCGAATTGTGGAGAATGTGTCCTTAGCCACGGCAGACCCAAAATAATAGGGTTAACACTTGTGGAAGAATCAGGCATCGTATCCATTCAGAATAGTGAGCTCCTACCAACAGCCAGACCGGAATGGTGATGCAGGAGATAGAGCCATTGGAAACTCAGTTTCCATCAATTGCTGTGAGTGCCAATGGCTGTGGCAAGGGTGTAGTAGATAAATGGAGCTGAGAGACCAAGCTGGAAGATATGAAGTTCCCTACGAATACCAAATTCACAAAGGCAAACAAAGATTGAGGACCATCAGTGGAAAATAGAGTAATAGGCATGAGAAACTTGATTCTTTCTGGGAACAGGGAGAAACGGATTGGGATCCTAGGCTGACCTCCCTACCATCGCCTAGGAGGTGGCGTTTCCTGGTCTCTTGGGGCATACAGGGAGAAGGTGACCAGGTTCCTCACAGTAGAGATATAGTTGATTCTTCATGTGTCTATCCCATTCTTCAGGAGACAAACGTGAACAGACAATTTCCATGGGTTCCTCAGTGGAGAGTGTTGGAGTTTGAAATTGAGGTACTAGACGAGGAAAAGAGTAGCGACCACGTTTCTGTGTGCATTCACGGTGATGAATATCCACTTTAATACAAAAAGAAATCAAGTCATCCAATTTGGAAGGAAGATCACGTGATGCTAAATCATCTTTAATTCCGTCATTCAAGCCTTGCCAGAAGGTAGCGATAAGAGCCTTGTCATTCCAACGGAGTTCGGATGCCAAAGTCCGGAATTGAACTACTTACTGACCAGCAGAGAGAGTATCTTGGTGTAGGCTTAGAAGACCAGTGGCTGCAGAAGACACACGACCAGGCTCGTTAAATACCTTGCGGAAACTTTCAATAAAAATTGCAGAATTCCAGAGCAGCGGGTCATCACATTCCCACAAGGGAGATGCCCAGGCGAGAGCTTGGCCTGAAAGGAGGGAAATAATGTCAGCCACCTTTTTTCTGTCTAATGAAAAGTTCTCTGGTGCCAGTTCAAATTGTATGGCGCACTGGTTGAGGAACCCGCAGTACTTCTCAGGATCTCCATCATATTTTTCCGGGGAGGTATGCACAACCCTTGGATGCTGGTAGAGCTGGCAGGTACGGTAGCAGCAGCGGTGGTTACCGTTTCAGTAGGAGCTATTTGGCGTACTGATAATGAACCCTGTAGAGAATCTAGGCGGGAGACCACCCCCTGAATACACTGCAAGAGCTGTGCCTGATTAGTCTCTTGCTGGTCTACAAGTTGGGCCAGATGTAGAAGAAGGTCCCGGGCTGAAGGCTCATCCTGTGTACTCATGACCAGAGTATTCTGTCATGTTAATGACACTATAGCTGCCACTGACCGGTATTGGCACAACTAAACAGGGAGGCCTGGAGTCTAATGTACCCCCGGTATTCACCAGGGAACTCCGCAAGTAGGAATGGACTTGGCTGCGTGAGGTGCGCAGGTCACAGTTCTCCAAGTTAGTCATCAATGCAATGGATGGAGTACAGGGATGGTCGTGTATTCCAGGTCAGGTACCAAACAAGGGTGCGGTACACAGGGAAGATCCAGAAGAATAGTCAGAGACGAGCCAGAGGTCAGAATACAAACAGGAAGCAGTGGATATTTGGAGACAAGTGAAGAGATGTATGTTGGTACAGTTTTGTTGATGGCCTTGTATGTTTGTAGAAGCATTTTATTTATGATTCGATAAAAAACAGGAAACCAATGTAGAGACTGACAGAGCGAAGCAGCAGCAGAAGAATGATTTGCCATGAAGATCAATATAGCCACTGCATGCAAAAAAAAGAATGTAAGTGTGAGAGTTTGGTACAGGTCATGTTGTCAACAGAAATAGAAATGTCAGGTAGGTAACTTCTATTGGCTAGTGGGAAAATTATTAGCTCTGTTTTTGAAAGATTGAGTTTGAGTTGGCAAGAGGACATCCAAGAAGGAATGTCAGAAAGACATTCAGTAACAGGGGCTAACACACATGGTGAGAGATCCGGAGAGGATAGATAAATTTGGGTATCATCCACATAAAGATGATACTGAAATCCAGAGGAGATTATTCGTTTTCCAAGAAAATGGTATATATAGAGAGAGCAGAAGGTCTAGTACTGGGCCTTGTGGTATTCTAACTGAAGCAGAGAGAAAGTGGTCCCAAAGAAACGAACACTGAAAGAGTGATTAGATAGGTAGGATGAGAACCAGGATAGGAAAATGTCCTGAATTGTAGCATTTCTATGAGAAGAGATTGGTCAACAGTGTCAAATGCAGCAGAGAAATCCAGGAGAAATAAAAGCAAGTAATGCCCTTTAGCTATAACAGTGATTAAATCATTGACATCCTTAGTAGGTGCAGCCTGTAAAATGTTGGGAACAAAAGCCTGCCTGAAGAAAGTCCAATAGGTTGTGTGAGAAAAGAAAGTGTGTGATGCCAGTGTAGGCAATTCTCTTAAGAAGTTTGGAGGATCATGGGGGCTTAGAAATAGAATGTTATTTTGAGAGAGAGTTTTTCAGGGGTTTTTTCAGAACAGAAGCAGGCTAATCACTGTGTGCTTGAATAATGACAGGAAGAAAAAAGTAGAAAGAGAGATTACAGATTTTAGATAAAGTTGGGATGAGCACAGGAGATAAGGATCGACCAATTTGTGAGGATATAGGGTTAATGACAGGTAGTAGATTAGGAAGATAAGAAGACAGTATATACTTCATCTTTATTTGTGGGATCAAATGAAAAGACAGCCAGGGAGCGAATTTAGTTGGTTGTTTGTCAAGGAAGAAGATACCATTTCATGTCAGATCTTATTATTAATCTTGTCCTTGAAGTAGGAAGCAAGATATTGTGAATGATAGTATTCGGAGGGTTTGGGCTGGGAGTGTTGAGAAGTAATTTAAATGTAGTAAAAAGGCGTTTGGAAAGCGAAGCCTAAAATGAGAAGAAAGATTGGAAGTATATTTGTGTCACAACTGAGTAGAGCGTAACTGCTATCATTGGCACTACTCGGAGGAAGGTGCGGAGTCTAACGTGCCCTGGTGTTCACCAGGGACCTCTGCAAGGAGGTATGGACTCAGCTGCAGGGAACACGCAGGTCACGGTCCTTCCACGAGTCAGATAGCGAAGCACGAGAGAAATGTCAGACAGGCCGGTTCAGCAATGGTGCGAGCAATGCAGGTACACAAGGAGAATCCGAAGGGGTGGTGAGTCAAGCCGGGTCGGTAGCGTTCTGGCAGCAAGGTACAAAGGGGAGATCCAAAAGGGTAGTCAAGGCAATCCGGGTCACAAGGGTCACAGGCAAACGGCAGATAATCAGGAAGCAGGCAAAGGTCAGGAGACTAGTAATCACAGGTACACAGGAAACGCTGGAGGACAGGTAGACCTGAAACTCTGGCACTGTAGGTGGACCAAAGACAGGCTTAAATGTATCCATTAGCCAATGAGGCTCAGCGCTGCAGCACTTGTCATAATCTTAGCGCTTCCACAATACAGCGCCCCGTTGCCCAGCAATGGGGACACTACTACTCTGTAGCCAGGCGGCCGAGCGGGGCGGAAGTGACGCGTCTGGTTGCTAGGCAACCAGACGCGCTGAGCTGCACAGCGGGACATCCGTCCCGATCTCACAGGCTGTGCCTGACAATTTGTTTGGCAGTGTCCAGAGCATTTATATTTGAGGAAATCATGAGATGTACAAGATTCACGCAAAAGACATTCTGCCAGCGTTCATAGCCTGGGCTGGTAATAGGAACTACAGGGGTGGATGGGGCTAATAGCACAGAGTGCTGAATTCCGAAAAAAAATTATAGTCAAGCAGGTTATGTCTGCCAGGGCTGTTGTGACCAGCAGTGCCACAGAAAAAAATACTGAAGAATTTGACTATTTTAACTATTTATCACCGCATTAGGCATGGATGTTGAGAGGAGCCCCAGTGTTTTTAGCAAATTCCCCTAGGGCATTCAGCCCCATGTTAAACAGGCTAAGGCTGTGTGACATTATGACAAGTGGACCCTGTTATAGTGTCACCAGCCCAGCCTGTCATATCCTGGTGCTAGTAGCGGCTTTTGCAAGGGTACCCCACACTGTTCACCTATGCTCATTTGTCGCTACCAGCCCAGACAGTGAGCATTATTGTTGGTATTACTTTTGTATTACTTTTGGGAGAAAAGTCACATTGTTTAAAGGTCACATTATTTTTTAAAATATATTGTGCCAAAGAGAGAGCCATTCCTCAAAACAGTTGAGGCTGAAACGGTGTGTGACAGGCTGCAGTGTGGTAAGACAACCTTACATAGACATACACAGAGTGTAAACTTACACAGGTGGAAGTCCTATGATTAATGTGTGATTAGATTAGTGCTTGAGTGGAAATTAGGCAATTAAGTGTGTGGTTTTTTTTGAGTCAGGATGACCGATGCCTAACTAAATGGCTGTTGACTAGACAGTGTTCCTGTGTTAGTCAGTGCTAGGGTTAGTTCATATTTTCTGCTATCCTAACAAAATAAAAGAACAATAGTGAGCCAACAATAGTGAGCAAGGTTTGTCATCATCATATTCGCATATATCTTGTGTCATGGGTCGAGCACATGCAAAGGATACACCTCCTGACAGGCGATTGCTTCTCCTTCTGAATGTTCCACATTTACTGTAATATGACTTTACTGTGCTTGCCCTTCCTTCCCCATTCCTCCTCTCTATGCGTACAGATCAGTAAGTGTAGGATGTGGTTAAGACCACATACAGATCCAAGTGTACACACTTTTTGTGAACATGCACAGCACAGAAATGCATATTTTGCGGGAAAAAAACTTACTTCTCACTTTTCATGAGGCCTATAGACGTTATTGCAGTTCACAGTTAGGATACTTAACTAAGAGAAACTTTATTAGTATCTGGCTGCTCCACCATAATCCGACATGTTTTTTCTCCTCAAAAGCATTCTCTACTCCAATATTTACATAGCTATGTGTGAGTCAAAACCAAACACATCTGTAAGGGTCATGGCTGACTTGCGTCTCCATGCTCCAACTGTACTGAACTTGCACGTGAACTACCTCTATAAGTGTACGTAGGCGCCCACATAAGATATGCTCAACCCAATATACAGGTGCACATTGTGCGCATGTGCAGTGTCATTCATTTTATACAAATCACATTTGGTATGAGGCACAAATCGGCTTACAACCAAAATAAGCCCAGAGACTTGGAGTACAGCATAATTGCTCAAGTTTACAGCAATTACTTGAAAAACCAGAGTGGATATTAAAGAATTATGAGTGTTTCAGTGGATGATCAGGTACAAAAACAAGTATTCTATAGATGGTTAGGACTGTCTGCGCTGGTGGTTTAGTGTCTTTGTGAAATGCTACCTATGGTGATGATAAGCGTTCCACGTCCTATTTCATCAAGATACTGGTGAGGTTTGTAGTGCACTGGTGTACCGATGCATTGGGTCTATACAGAGAGAGATAAAATGGGATTAGAAGGAATGACTTACTTTTGTGGTGCACTGTAACTGGGATTGTCTCTCCCTTGTGATGGGTATGATCAGTATTATGCGAGTTTGGTGGTGAGCTGGGGTTGTTGGTGAGAATAAGGGGCATACTCAATTAGCCACGGACATCGTGGCTATGCACTGCTGCACTTTTTTTGTTATTGCGGCATTGCAACATCGCAGATTTCCCTTTGCAACCCTATGGGGGCTTTTCGCGCTTAAATGAATATGCTCCTAAGAGTGAGAAGTGTATCATTGTCCTTGTAGGTGTGTATCAGTTCTCCTCAGTCTCATATTGTTTTCTTATTCTCTCTCGCTTGTTCTTTGTTAACAGTCCTGCAGAGGGAACAAAAGGGGAGAGAGTGGGGGTCGATGGAGGGAGTGTGGTGAGAAGGTAGTTTGTGGGGATGGAAAGAGGGTAGGAGGGTTTCTTTAGATACAAGCTGGAAGGCAGAAATGTTTTTATTTTGTAACAGATGAAATGTAGTAGGTGGCAAAGAAAAGTTAGTGAGGTTATGACAAATGATTTACTCAAATTGGTAAAGCTAACAAAAAAGCTTAATTTAAAGCCATTAAATCCGTAATAGAGTCTCTAAATGTAAACCTATATATACACATCTATTGAACTGTATTATTTCTAGTAAATAATACTGTATATGTATTTATTGTATGATTTTGACATCTCATTTTATGACATTATTTTGCTTATTACAGTTACTGCTGCTAGGTTTCTTGGCAGAATATCTAATAAACGACTGTCACTGTCTACATTCTTGTTCTCTCCTATATGTCCACTCCCTGTGGTTGTGTCACTTGCACTATTATTACTCCTCTTTTTACCATATGTTTATTCCCTCTGCTTATTTTCACCTTGTCATTCCACATATATACTTGTGGAACAATTGTTTTATTTTAGAATATATGCTTGCTCAATAAATGAGATGTATAATTATATGTGCACTGCATATAATTTTGGGAAAAGTAATATTGTATATATAATCTGAAAAAAAATGATCTACTTTGTAAAATCCATTGCACTTAATGATTTAGAAATAAAAGACAATTGTTTTATGCACAATTCAGTAGCAGCCCATTTTAACTGGAGGTTTACCAATTCATTAAGCATTACTGTCTTGTTTGTATTCTAATTTTAAGTGTTTTTTATATTCTTGATTGAAAGTTTTTTCAAAGATTTTCCAGCATATCAAAAAGGGACAAAATTGAAAAATAAATATAGCTTAAAATAAAGGAAGTGTAGTGGTCCAGAATATTTTTTTTTATGAGTGATGCCATTACTGTTGTAGCTTTTCCATTAAAAGTGTTGGTGCCTAGTCCAATCTAGATTTCTGATGAGCTTTAGAGATTTGTATGACATAGACATGGCATAGCTGTAACTGAAAACCATATCTTTATGTATTTTACATTACAGCAAATTTTTTTCTGTTATACTGTTACTCGATAACATTTATATGCCAAGGTAGGTACACACTACAGTATTTTTAGGCAAGTATTGGGTCAATCAAACTACAAGCGAACATTCCTCCTGATTTTGCATTAGTGTGTGCACACCAGCAATGAACGAGGATCGTTCCAAAGCACAGATCATCGTTTGATTTGATTGTTCAGCAAAACTATAAATCTCGTTCAGCTATGGAATAACTTCCTTCTAATCCTGCAGTGTGTATGCTCTCACGATCAGGATCTCCATAGAGTTTACAGAATCATGATCTATAAAGTCAATGGTTGTGACAGTTGAAGAGCACAGATCTGAAGATAAATCTTTTAAACTGTGTATAGTGTGTACACTTGAATCGGCATGAATTCCCAGTTGTTGGTACAATCGCTGTAGATAATACAATGGTCAGAAAAGTTTGTAGTGTGTACCCAGCCTTACTCTCCAGTTACCCTCCACAATAGTCGTTACTATCGATCATGTGACAACCATGCTAGGGTTGATGTGATCTGCCTTTTTTTATGAGTTATTCTCTGGACCCAGCAGTGTGTGAGCCTTTCATATAGTCAAGAGCAAAGTATTTTTCTTAATGGCCTAGTGGTGGCAACAGAGCCCCTCCTACTGCGTTTAGAGGGGCGCAATTGGGATAAAGAACGGGGACGGTGGCAAGGCAAGCCCAGCCGCTCCCCAGCAACACAACAAGGTGGCACACTAGGTCCATCCTGTCACACTAATAGTATCCTTATTTACTATAAGGGGTACATTATAATTATATTATTGTTACATTGGTGATCAAGGTTTCAAAATATATTACCATATGGATAAATAATCATACAGTAATCTTTTTTATTTACAAATGTAGGTTTCCAATGGAAGGGAAGATCAAATCCAGAGAAATGAAAGTGAACTGGTAAGCAAAGCACTATTTATTTAATTGTCACTAAAATTATGGGCAAAAAATGGGCCAACTGTTTTAAAACAAAAAAAGCTATTTTCTAGATTATTTTAAAGGGAAGGTGAACAATTAATGTCCAAAATGTCATACACACAGCTTTAAATACGGGCTATATTTCATGATCCTTTATGTTTCCCTGCAGTCTTATACAAGCCCAGTTTGGATGTATCCCAGTTCAAGATTTTTCTCTGACACAAGATATGGCAAAGATTTTCAGACATGGCACACGACTGACTAAATGTACTTATTTTATTTTTCTTATCAGATCATATTTTTTAAAAAAAACAAAAAACGGAGACACTTTTTTTTTACATTCTATTAAAAATTGTATATCATTGTAATTTTAGGTCTAGCTGAGTTTCTGGCATTGCAAGAAAAGAAATTCATTGCATTTCTCAATGCATCAATTCTGACCAAGTGCTTTAAATGCAAATTATGGGAAAATTCGTCACATGTGTCCAGGCAATTGGATAAAATTGGTATGTAGCATTAAGAGAAATTTTTGTTTTAAGGGAAAATAGCAAAAACCACTAAGGAGAGAATAAAAACAAAAGTCATCACTCCACAGCTACAGGAAATAAAATATCTGTGTGAGTTCTAAACGATGTGGCATTACAGGCTAAAACTTTTCTTCCTCTTCTTTAATCATTTTTTTTACTGTAACCATTTTTACATTTGCATGGCAAGATTGTGTTGATTGCAGGTTGAACAATTATGACTGAACATTGGCACATAGGACCATTTCATATGGAACCCTCTTATAGACCCCTGGGGGTAAATGTATCAAGCTGGAATTTTGGATTTCCAGTGATTTTCTTGGGCGAGTTTAAAATTGCTAATTTATTACCCGACGATTTGATGTACAATCGCCAGAGATTGTGGTCCTGATTTTTTGCCACTCTAGCTATACAAATAGCCAAATGTATAAAGCTGCTATTTTGCAAATTCACCCGAGTTTGAATTAAAAGTCGCCAGATACAACACGCTGCTTTCTATAGGTGAGTTTGGCAAACACATTATTTATCACACTAATTTTTCCTTAAAATAAATGATCGCCTGTAAGAAAATTCCTAATAATTTTTGCCCCTCTACAACAAGAAAGATTGTTTATTGAAACCTCCTTTTGTGCCTCCTGTCATATAATAACATTGCCCTGCAGTGTAACAGTGATGGGTTTGCCAATCTCGCCTATAGAAAGCAGCGTGTTGTATCTGGTGATTTTGAATTCAAACTCAGGAGAGTTTTGTTTAACCGTTTTGACTATAACATGGGAGAGATAGGTGTTTTAAAATCAACACAAATCACCAGAGATTAGATTTAGAAAAGTCAAAATCACTGGTTAATATATAGCGATTTTGCACTTCAAAAGACTGGTTATCTCTTGCGATTTGCAGCAATTTTAAATTGCCCAAAAAATTGCAGCTTGATACATTTACCCCCTGGACTATTAAACTGGTACTTTGGGGAGGTGGCATATTTGCCATCACTGGGACCAAGGTAGATAGGAAGAGCACTTGTCAGTACTTGGGCTAGCTGCCTTAAGTAAAGCGGTGTCACACATTTTTGGCTCACATTTTACAACCAGCCCCCTTTCCTAGAAAACAAAAAGCCAGGCCAGGTTGGTTGACCTAGTTCTTGGTTTGTAATTGAGAGGTGTCATATTATCCCCTTTCCCTTGATACTTGTAACACATTGATGTGAAAAAGTTGTCACCTCTGTGGGTCCAAATACATTACCTTAGAAACAAGATAAAAAGGATTCTCAATACTTACCTTGCCAGTATAATAAATAACAAAAAGGCATTTTGATGCTATAATTGCCAATTTAAAATGCACTATATATTAAAAGCTGGGAGAGCCATATGCTGTAATACAAGCTAGGCTGGCCAACATTAAAAGACCAATGCCAGCGAGTCTGGTGATAGCCGCCGGACCCACTGGCATGACATTTTCAAGCTGTGCCCAAAATGAAAATCTTGACATTTGCCCTGTCGACATTTTCATGTTGACAGGTTAACTGCCGACATTTCCACTACACTACCCTCTAGAAGGTCTGCTCATGCATATGGGCCTATCCAGACTTGTGCAATTCTGGCACTTACACCCATCCAGGTGCTGTAACGTAGACCGAATACGGTAAAGGTTTACATGAAAAAGTCTAATGCAGACCTGCAGAAACACACATATGCCCCTGTTAGGAGGTGTATCTTTTACACCTACTGCTGGACAGGTGCAAATACAGTGATGATGACATGTAAGCCAGGCACATATGTAGCCAATGTGAAGCCAAACGCATCTTGAGATGTGAACGACTTTGCATATGGGTGGTATTTTATTTTTAGAGTAATTTATGCCTATTTTGTCAACAACTATTTATTAGTCCCTTAGTCAATGAGAACAGCTGTAACTATTTGAATGCAAGTTATGGTAATGTACAATAACAAGGCAATGCAAAATCCACATACTTGCTTGACAGAATTGTTGATATCCATCCAATAAATAGGTCATCTATTTGGAAAGTGCATGTACTACAATGAGTTTGTGTAACTATTTTGTAACCCACAGGTGTCACATTGGCTAACACAATGGTAAATGCTGGCCTTGTATCATTTAAAAAGATAGAAGATGTGAATGCCAGAGAACTAGAGCTGGTATGTCAATTAATAGTTTTAACAATTTTCTTTTTAATTGTCTATATACAGTCTTAGGGGCATATTCAATTAGCCACAGAGTGCCTCCAGAACGGTCGCTAAGGCACTCTGCGGCGATATAACATATTTCTCCTCACACCTATACGGGGAGTGAAGAGAAATCCACAATGTTGAGGTACCATAGTAGCTGCAAATGTGCTGCGGTGTTCAGATTAACATTGCCGATTTTACACTATGGAGTTCTTCTCCTTCTTTTTTTTTATACTTATGTTACGGTGGAGTGAATCTTCCCGCTTGTTCAAGGATCTAATATATAAAGCCAACTACATGCTTTGATTTGTACTTCTAGTAAGTACACACCCCTGTGGGGTCAAGAAGAGATTCACGAGGTGTTGGCTGTATTTTTAATCAGTGCACGGGCATTATATAGGGGCATAATCCTTCATCATATTTTTTCAACAGATTGCACTATGTTTGTTTGTTTTTTGTTTGTTTTCTTTTATGTATATTGGAGAATTCGTGAGTGGACCGGTTACACTATAGAAGACTCCATTTATATTCTGAAATTCAGGATTTTGGACTACTACTTTTTTGTGGACTTCTATATTGAATATGAATACAATTTTTTTCTACCATTAATGCCATTTGATGTTTGGATAAGTAATTACACTTCATATATATATATATATTTTATATTCTTTTCCCTTTATATATTGGGAAAATATATCGCCTGTCAGCAAATTCTTGATGTTATTTTGGTTGATATAAGTAGGTTCTGGTGTGACCTTTTTGAATTTGCTACAAGCTGCCTCTGATTACTGTTGCGCCACAGATTTTAGTGTTATTTTATTTTGCTAATTCAATATTCCCCACAGTGAGATACAAGTGAGTTGGTATATGGTGGTATGCCATACTGCCACCTCTCCTAATGCCTCATTTGTCAAATTCCATTCACTTTTCATTTTCCATAGCGACACATCTAAATTTACACTTAGATCTTTCTCTCTCTCTCTCTCTCTCACAGACAGACACACACACACACACACATATCTGAAACTATAGTTTGCTTGTCAGGCTAATCAATCAATGCTGATCAATCAATGCAAGTGGAGATCACTATAAACACGTTATTCAGCTATTTAATGTTCATAGGGATCTCAGAGTTCTTAATTGTCCCTGTCAAATATAGGGATGATGATCAAATCATCTATATATTACTTAATTTTGTTAGCTCTGGGACACTTCTCAGGAAATTTACCAAAGACACTTTTCAAATTCCTGTATCACCTGAGGTAATTCTTGGAGAGATTGTTCTTGAGATTGTACTGTGTGTGCTACAGATACTTGATTAATGTGGCTGGAACTATAAGCTTTAAAGTAACTAGACAAGGTCATAAAAAAACATTTTGAAAATGTATTTTAAATAAAATGAGATGAAATCATTATAAAAAGGAGCACTTTCTTTTTGTGCAGTATTAGCTATGGACATGTTTGGGCACAAGAAGACACCTTGAAATTACTGTCCGAAAAGAACAAAACAAACTTGTTTATGTAGTTGATATAGTCTACCAATTTCTAAGTTGCCTTCCCTTTACATTCCTTCCAAACCCAAAGAAGTGATAAACAGGGCCTCAGGAGAATCAGTCCTAGCCCTCAGTTCCACCAATGGACTCATTATCGTTGTTGGGGGAAGGTGCCCCCTTGGGAACATAAAAGCCACTAGGGGGTTAATGTATCAAGTTGAGAGTTTTCCGGCGGATTTGAAAAGTGGAGATGTTGCCTATAGCAACCAATCAGATTCTAGCTATCATTTTGTAGAATGTACTAAATAAATGATAGCTAGAATCTGATTGGTTTTTCAAACCCGCCGGAAAACTCTCAGCTTGATACATTTACCCCTAGGTGTCTCTTTGATGACTGTGTGAGGACATTCAGGAACAACACGGCCACAGCATCATTAAAGAAACACACCTCAATTTTACATAGAATTGAACCTTTAATGGTGTATATATTATTATTTTAAATATGTACATATTTTCCTTTTTTTAATCCATATATCTCTGTCCTCTTCTATTTATTTGCTTTTACAGATTGTGAACAGACATCCTCCATTTGGAAATCAAATAAAAGAATCTGTATTCTATCTTCCAAAGTATGAACTTGGCTTTGAGCAGGTCTGCCATCAGTATTGTATGTTATCTTAACTTTTACCAGCAGATTAAAGTAAATTAAAGTGTTCCCTCCGAAAGGTGTTCCTTTTAATTCTGCTACGTGAGGCTAGGTACACACTATGGAAAGTTACTCCCAATGTGGTATCTATAACGACTTTACCACCGACTAATAAAAAAAAGTCCCGATCAGCATGCTGATTCATGTGTACATACTATACATGTTTTACAGGATTTACCTTCAGATCTGTGCTCTTCATCTGTCATAACCATCAGCTGAAAACATCATGACTCTGTAAACTCTAAGGAGATCCTGATCGTGAGTGCATACACAATGGGAACGACATGACATTGCTCCATTACTGAATGAGATTTTCAAGTCAGTTTGAAAAACTTGATCAATGATTTTATGTTATTTGGGACGACAATCGTTCATCATTTTAGTGTACACACTAATGCCGAACCGTCGTTTATCGTCCAATTGTCCTAATAATCGGCTGAATACCCAATAGTGTATACCTATCCTTACACAGCAACTGAAATGGCACCCTTCTCATCCATTATAAAAACTACTGTAAAAGTATATATACAGGTAATGAGCACTTTAAAAAGACATATACTTTTATTCTAAGCAATATTAAATAGAGCTAGAAAGTAGAAAATGCCTAGACTTTGCTGACAGAGACATCTGCCTCAAGATACAGAATGTTTCTTAATAGTGTACTGCAAGGGCAAATATATTTTTTTATGTAAAAAGCATATTCCGTTCAAAAGAAAACCTCTCTCAATTTTTGATTTTGTTGTAACCCACTGTCAAAGTCGTATAATTGGATGAACGAAAGTATATTGGTTTAATATTGGTTTGCCGTGCGTATTGCGAAGCGTACGCCACGTGTTACGTGGCGTGATGCGATCGCACGGTAAAATACGCACGCACACACTCGCATTACAACAGTTAGTTATTTATATAATTTCATATTGGTTCTGTTACACTGTAATTCAGGAGCAGATAGTATTCGGTTTATTATTAGTCTATATATATATATATATATATATATATATAGTGATTATATGTACATTGTAGTGTTATTAAAAGTTTAGGTAATAGGAAAGGTGTCATGCCTGATATCATATTGAAGCCCTAATCATCAGCAGCTGTCCGGTGCAGTCGGCGAAGAGATCGCACATTGCATACTTTAGTTATTGATATTAGAGAGTAAACCTTTGTATGATACTGGCTATGAAAAGGAGCAGACCCCCTGGAGAGAAGACCCCCACCTTTGGATTACTTAGATTGAATCAACCTATTACCTGTCTGGCCTGGACCCACCCAACGTCTGGACCTATAGAAACAATCTACGTCATCTCTATTGTTCACAATGAAACACTGACTGTATATATATTAGCTGCATCTCACTTGGGCCTCAGTCAACTCTGACACAATATTCTATACAGAATATTGTCCATCGGGTCCCGTGGGTGCGCAGCGAGCGCATGCGATTGCAGCGGTATGTATGTATTTATCTTTTGGTATTGGCTGTGCTGTACTGTACTTTATCATGATATAATAATATATTGAATTGTTGACTATTTACATCTGCTAAAATAAATCACTTTGTGCTTTGGACACACATACAATTGATTGGGCAATGCTTATTTTAAAACGATAGAATTACTTTAATACCACCCAATATAAATATATGATAAACATAAATAAATAAGGGATGGGGAATTCTTCTTTGACATTACCAGGCAATACCCTTTTAGCTTAAGTACTGATCCGTGACTCTTTCATGTCTCCCCTACACATGAATGGTCTAAGGATGCTTTACTGTGGCATGACACAGGACTGATGGTAGCGCTCACCTTTCCTTTTCAAGACAAGCGTTTTTCCAGATGCCCCAAACAATCTGAAAGGAGATTCATCAGAGAAAATGACTTTACCCCAGTCCACAGCAGTCCAATCCCTGTATCTTTTGTAGTATATTAGTCTGTCCCTGATGTTTTTCCTAGAGAGAAGTGGCTTCTTTGTTGGCCTTCTTGACACCAAGCCTTCCTTCAAAAGTCTTTTCCTCACTGTGCGTGCAGATGCACTCACACCTGCCTGTTGGCATTCCTGAGCAAGCTCTGCACTGGTGAGTCCCGATTCCTCATCTGAATCAACCTTAGGAGATGGTCCTGGCTTGCTGAATGTTCTTGGGCACCCTGAAGCCTTCTTCACAACTTTTGAACCTCTCTACTTGAAGTTCTTGATGTTCCAATAAATGGTTGATTTAGGTGCAATCTTACTAGCAGCAATATCCTTGCCTGTGAAGCCCTTTTTGTGCAAAGCAAAGATGACAGCACATGTTTTCTTGCAGATAACCATAGTTAAAAGAGGAAGAACAAAGATTTCAAGCACCACCTTCTTTTTAAAGCTTCCAGTCTGTTATTCTAACTCAATCAGCATGACAGAGTGATCTCCAGCCTTGTCCTCATCAACACTCTCGCCTGTGTTAACGAGAGAATCACTGACCTGATGTCAGCTGGTCCTTTTGTGGCAGGGCTAAAATGCAGTGTAAATGTTGTTTTTGGGATAAAGTTCATTGTCATGGCAAAGAGGGACTTTAAAATTAATTGCAATTCATCTGATCACTCTTTATGACATTCTGGTGTATATGCAAATTGCCATCATAAAATCTGAGGCAGCAGACTTTGTGAAAAATAATATTTGTGTCATTCTCAAAACTTTTGGCCATGACTGTAGGCATCAAATACACTTTATTGTTTGTTTTAATACGATACTCTTACACTAAACGTTCACATTTTCACACACATGCGCATGCACAACAGGTTTTCAGATACAAATTGTCATAAAACACAGCTTAATATACACTAGCTGCAAAACCCATAGAGCATTAAAACATAGCAATTTACATGATGCTATTGTAAATTTAGAACTTAAAAATCTATTTTTAGGAACTAATGGTGCATATTTGCTCTATAACTTCTGTATTTTGTATTGCAGTTTGTAATAAAAAGATACATGTTTGCTCTTTAAGTTATTTTGAACAATAAGTGATTGCTATGCATTTATTTCCTTTGTTAGACAGCAAGATATAGTCCTACAGTAGCAGAAATTGTTGTCACCATACTATTAAAAAACTTTGAGCAGTTACAGAAGAGAAGAACTGCACCTGATTTTCATTATGTAACACTCATTATCGGAGACTCTGATAACCAAGTTGTCTTCAAGCAGAAGATCATGTGAGTGATGATTATTCGATTTGGAACAAATGTTGAAAGAGTCACCAGTTCATTAGACAATCAGACATTTTTTAGGGTACTAAAGGATATTTTTGTTTGCCATTTTAAAAAATGCCATAGGATGTTTTGCCTCATGCTACATTCACCGTGTGGAAAACTCTTTCATTATCCATGTCTGTAGGTGGTGCTAACGCTCACAGTCGTTTATTAGTGTTTCATTTTAGAGTCTCTTTCAAATGAGTGAAGAGTCTCTTTCAAATGGGTGTGGGAGCATATCTGAAGTGTCAATTAGTATAGGGGGTAGTCACAGACCTGTGTTTGCTCCTGTAAAGTGACCTGATTTTTATACACACTCAGATGTGATGATAATCAGGTGTTGGCCTATAATTTCAATGGAATGCTTTTTGCACAGTCCAGATTCATTTTATGTAGCAAAGAGCATATAGCTGTAAATCTACCAATGTAAGCATAGTATAAGGTAGGATATAGGCATTTTGGAGTCCTGCTAAAATGGTAACGTTTTGGGGTTTTACAATGCATTTAGTTGTGAGAATTTATGATATTTTAAATTTATTTAAGAACTTATGTGACTTCATTTAAAATTAGAATTCTCTAAAATTGTCTGCATAGTCTTAATATAGGACTTGAATATTAGCCAGAGGCATAGAAAGAGATGCATAGAAACAAGGTTTATTTGCTCTTGAACAGAGAATTCTGAAGATAGACATAATCTGGATCAATTGTTTTTTTAGGATGAAAGGTTCAACTCAGTGAACATATGTTTTTTTGGTTTTTTTTGCAGCCTACTAATACTATGTAACTATGTAAAACTAGTTTGGCTATCACTGTATCATTTTGGCAATAATCATTCAGAATAGATGTTTTAACGTATTGATCTTAGGCTCATAAGTTTTAGGGATATATTTACTAAACTGCGGGTTTGAAAAAGTAGAGATGTTTCCTATAGCAATCACATTCCAGTTATAATTTATTTAGTACATTCTACAAAATGACAGCTTAGTAAAAAATACCCCTTAAACTCTTGTGGCAATTTCATAATATGGCCCACACTACTTATAGAGTATCTGGAACTTAAGGCAAATATTTAGTAGTGCTTAATTTGTAGCACAAACATATCCCCCTCTGGTCACAGCAAATCGGTCACTTTTCACTTATACAAATTCAAGGCAGTTGTTTGTTTCCTCACATTAGGCAAAAGCAAAGATTGACCTACACTCTGATAAGCCCAGAACTCAGCAATAACTAGACGTTCCACTAAAACTGCATCAAAACTTTGCTGGAAAACATTTTTCCTTTTTGGCCTAGTCCTTCTTTCCATTTTCTAAGTGCCTAGAGTCTTGGAGGTGGAGTTGATGATTGTGACATTTCTCTGGGTCCGAACTTATTGGTATAGTAGAGGGGAAATTTCTGAAGAGTGTGACCTTTTTGTTTCTCTGAGAGCCAATAACTTGGTAACTTTAACCAGAACTTCAGTTGAAATAAAGATCGGAGAATCTAGCTTATCTCTTACACATAGCTTTAATTTTTCATTTGTATTATTATATTTTTTATTGCATTGGTCTGATAGTTTCTAGTTTATTGTTTTGGTTTGGGTTTTTTGGGGGGGCCTGGACTGTTTTCAGAGTAAAAAGAACATATATCCCCAAAACTATAATCAAGTTCCCAGTGATAAAAAATAGTGAAACTATTTGTATAATTAGATTTTTTAATTTTGATGGTTTAGATTGGAGCAGATGAGTACATATAAACTGTTTGGATGCTGGAAGGGGTGGCCAATAAACTGGATTTCTTTGACACAACTGAGTTAGTGGCTTAACTAAGACATGTGTTTAATGCTGTGCATATATAATCATGTCTGTAATGATATGATAATTAGATGCATGTTTCCTTTTTCAGGGACTCTGGTTTGTTAAAGTCAGGAACCTGGACAAGAAAAATTGTAATAAATAGAGCTTCTACATCTGAGGAGCTTAGTGTAAATCTGATAAGCTCTGAATATGGTAAGACATTAAAAGTTCAATACATGTGTTTGACTTACGTAACACCTTTTTTCAGGCTCCTCTGGAAATTGATATTAGTAAATTGCATGGGTGTAAGATTTCCGTTCAAGCCTCTCATTCAGGATAGTGCCTCCTCCCAAATCTTGGCAAGTTGCTTCTCTTCTGGGGAGTGTCCAGGACCATGAACACCAAGGAGAGACTTGAGGATCCCCTTGCCCACCACAACAACTATGACCACAAACACGAAAAACATTTTATCAGAACACAAAAATGGTGTAGAAGCCACCACAGGATGAGGTTGGGCAGCAACCACTTTTCTTTGTATTATAGCAAAAATATACTTTTATCATGAAATAATGACAGAGCACCAAACAATTCAACGTACAACAATAAAGGCAATCATTACTTGAATATTATAAAGATAACAGTTTGCATAGCATCTCCAATAATTTCCCTTGCACTACTACCTTTACCTCTCACTTAGTGCATATAGACAGAGCCGCCATCAGGGGGATACTGGTGTATAGGGCCCGGGCTTACCAGGGGGCCCTCTGTACCTGATGGCGGCTGTCTGGTTCCATGAGCATGGCTGTCACTGTGACAGCCAGGCAGCTGTCAAACACGATTGCTCCGGCCCTGCAATCATGTGATTTACCCCCTCTCCCTGTCAGTTGCTGGTGTGACCTGACGTCACACTGATGTTCCCACCGCCGCTGTAGGAAAAAGGAAGAAGAGAGGCTGCAGCAATCAACATCTAGATAAGTACTTTAAAAGAGATTTTATTTTAAAAGAGATAGGGGTAAAAAACACTTGTAGATCGCAATATGTAATATTTGCCTTGTTTACTAAGAAGTCCAACCAGAAGGATATCAGAACCAAAAAGGACAGCAATAAAGGCAATAGAATGGGTAAATACCACTAGCACAATCAACAATATTTTGTTCTTTTTGAATGCTTAATATTGGATCGGATCATCCACACTACTTAATGCACAGTCACAAATCAATAATTGAGATGCAGTTCATGTCATTCAATTTCACAACTAAATGGCAAATCCAATATAACAATAAGTTTATATCTGTGTTTCAGTACCAAAATCCAAAAATTGAATAAAGCCACAGTCTGTAGAGGTAGGGACCTTAACCATCTAGTTACTTCATCCATGTTATGCCATTTGAAGCGAGTTCATGGCAAGCTGTTGGGAAAATCTCAAACTTATGTTAAAAAATAACAACAAACTGTCCAGCATCAGCTAGCTCCCTTCTCTCACCTAGATACCGGCACCTACAATCTACACTCACAACACCGTCCTCATTAATATCCTCTGTAGCGATCCGAGTTAGTCCTGCATCCAAGTTGCTAAGGCTAGATGACTCCTCCACTATCCATCATTCCTCTGAAGAATTATTGAGGGTTAGTTTCGCTACTGGGGGTTGATCTTCAACCCAGCAGCAGACCAAGATGAAGACTACTATTACTTTACAACAATTGACTGTTAAACAATCCTTTGCAAGAGGAAGCAAGTATGAAAGCTGTCACACAGTCGCAAAGCGGATCACAGACGTGTTACGGCAGTTTTCAGAAATAATCCATAAATGAAGTCTCTTCAGAATCAACATCACCCAACATCCCCCAGATACAGGCATAAATCCAAGTATACCTTGCCACATCTTATCTGGCGTAGACTTACTGTACCACAGCTTCCCCGTTTCCCGAAAACACAATGGAGGGCACATTTCAGTTTAGATAAGTTACGCTATATAACATATTTTAGACATGTTTCTCCATACACCTTGAGAAATACTGTCTAGGAAGCAGATAAACAAAATAATTTGTCAATATATATATGCATTGTAGTTCGTTAACTCTTATGCATCCTACTATTATTTTATAACTAGCTTTAATTCAACTTCCATTTTGTGTGAATTGATTATCCATATCAGATGCCATGGCGACTATGCTAGTATTAGATCTGCATCCAATATCCACTATTAATGCAGCTGGTTTTAGACAGTTAATTGAGGTCTTGTGTCCCCGTTTCCAAATTCCAACACAACACCATTTTAAAAGAAAAGCTATTCCTCACCTGTACAAGAAGGTTGGTATAAATTTATTTAAAGCATCAGCATGCCCACACTGTTTATGGCAGCCCAGGCTGACTGGGACTTGTAGTTCCACAAAATAAAATGGCCACCAAGGGGTGTAGGAAGAGCCCTAGTGCTTTCAGCACTGGGCTGGCTGTCCCTAGAGGGGGTTCCCACTCGGTTTTTTTAGGCGGACCTCACTCCCTAGGGAATCCAGCTTAGCGCAGAACAGTCTGGGGTTGGTTTGTCATTATGGCAGGTTCTGCCATGTGTCCCCCTGCTACAGTGCCACCCACCCTGGCTGGTTTGCCTAGTACACGAGGATCCAGATGGACAAGGAAATGTGAGGAGAGTCAGTGGTCTGCGTATAGCAAGTTGTACCACTGCTATAGTGAGGAGGAATGTCCAGGAGTAGCGAGGAGGTAGTGAGAGTCAGCGGTCTGCGTATAGCAAGTTGTACCGTTGTCTATAGTGAAGGAATGGAATCCAGGTGAAGGTAGGTAACGGGGAAGTCAGTGGTCTGCGTGTAGCAAGTTGTACCACTGCTATGTGAGAGGATACTTGAAACTGGTGTCACAGGGAACAGGAGTCAGTGGTCTGCGTCAGCAAGTTGTACCATTGCTAATATATGTGAGGAGGGGCACGAGGAGATGAATGTAAAGCAGAGTATACACGGAGCACACAGAACTTGATCCCACGATGATATCCACAATACAACAATAACTGACCAGCGCTGCTTGAAGTATACAAAGTCACAATAGCAATCCAGGCAATAGAAAACAAAGTCAATGGTAACAATAGCTTCAGTGGATAGGAGGCTCCGGAGAAGAACACAACTCAGTCCAGATAGATATGCAATACAAAAGCAAAGTCAATGGAAAGTATGCATACCGCGGTTCAGGAGAGCAGGCTGTCAGAGCGACGTGCAGGGATACCTGAAGGCTGAAGGCCGGCAGGAGGAGAGACCACTGGAGGGTGGAGCGGTAATCAGGTTGGTGCAGCGCACGGCAGGTAATCCAGAATCAAAGAAGCAATACTCAGGAAGCAGTAGTAAGTGAAACTGGAAACATGATGAACACGGGAGAGTTGAAGCGGTCTGGTATCCAGTAGTAGTGGTAACGGAGGCAGCGGAGAGCTGACACGATAAACACAGGAGATTTGAGACAATCAGGAACTCTGAAGTAGTAACGGAGGCAGCGGATAGTAATCAGCTGAGTGCAGGCACGATGAACACAGGAGAGTTGAAGTGAGCAGGAACTCTGTAGTAGTAACGTAGGCAGCGGATAGGAATCAGCTGAGTGCAGGCACGATGAAAACAGGAGAATTGAAGTGGTCTGGCAACCACAATAGCAGTAAACAGGAATCAGCAGAAGCTGAATAAACGAGGAACACAGGAACACCTTCAGAGGCTCATGGGGAATGAGACTCCAAGATCAGGCAACCAGGTAATGATCACAGGTGGTTTAAATAGGGAGGGTTGCCTGATCATCCAATCAATTAAAAGCAACAGGTATTGAAGGCTTGATAAGGGCTGCACGTGCGCAGACCCTCAGGATGGCGGACGGCCACGGTTCCTGAACACACGGGAAATGGCACTCACAGTCCGGTGAGTGACACTTTATCTCCCGAGCCTTGTCGGCATTTGGGATTTCGGGTAACCTCCTCACAGGTATTCAAGCCTTATACTCTCGACCATCCGCAAGAGTCATGATCAACGGTTCTTCCTCTGAGCTTATCACCATATCCAATGGTACCCGTCAGGGGTGCCCTCTGAATCCTCTCATTTTTGCCCTCATCATAGAGCCTCTTGCTGCCTCTATCCGGGCCTGCCCGGACATACAGGGTGTGCGAACGGGGAATCTGGAGAGTAAGCTCTCTCTCTTTGCGGACGATGTCCTTCTGACTCTCCTGCAGCCAGAGAAGTCGCTTCCTGGACTCTTTAGTGTCTTACACCAATATGGGCACCTCTCAGGTTACAAGATCAATATTACGAAATCGGAAGCCCTCCTCCTTAATATTCCCTCCCCTGAAGGACTGGTACTCACCTTCCGCTTTAACTTAGCAGAAAAAGAAAATTAAATACTTAGGTATTTTTTATTACCGACTCCTATGACTCCCTCTACCGGGAGAACTACCCGGGCCTCTTTGCTAAAATCAAGTCTGAGCTGTTTTTCTGGCACACATTGATCATCTCGTGGCTGGGCATGATCATCTCTGTCAAGATGAACCTCCTTCCTAAGCTCCTCTATTATTTTCAGACCCTTCCTGTTCGAGTCCCCCTTTCGGATCTATCCAAAAATGTCTTTCTAGATTTTTCTGGAATGGCCGGTCTCCCGGGATTAAGCTGGCTCTCTTAAAGAGACCCACCAGAGGTGGTGGTACGGGTTTTCCGGATTTGAAAATTTACTATTGGGCGGCTCAAATTGTAGCCTCCTTTGCCCCCCCGCGGCACTGTCGTGGGTTGACATCGAATCCGTCTATCTTAAATTTCCAATTTTGTCCTGTATATGGGGTCTCTCAAAACAAGCTAGATCTACCCTCACCTCCCAATGTCCTACCTTACTATTCTCAGCTGCAATATGGGAGACCTGCCGACCCCATCTCAATATACCAGTGTCATCTCTTACTGTTCTACTTCTTTGGGGTAACCCTGCCTTTCCTCCTGGGCTCTCCTCTACCTTCTATAGTCCCTGGGTGGGGGCCTTTATCTCCTGGGAAGGTCTACGCTCTAAATATCCAAGTTTCCATCCAAAATTCTATGAGTATTTCCAGTTACGCCACTTTGTGGGCTCTCTCCTCGGGGGAACACCTCTCCCCTCTCTTAATTCTCCCTTTGAATCCCTATGTATCTCCTCACCTTTGGGTAGGTGCACGATCTCCTTTATCTACAGCTTAATTCTCAATGCACTATTACCTCCAGGTGGCAGGCATGAGAGGGAGTGGGAGAGGGATCTGCCCCCCCCCCCCAGAGGAGGATTATTGGGAAATCATAAGGGATCAAGTTGCCACCAGCTCTATTTCCACCTTGGTGAAGGAGAACGCATATAAAATATACTATAGGTGGTACTACATAACTGACAACCTCACTAAAATGTTCCCCTCTAGTTTTCCATTATGTTGGCGGGGTTGTGGCCAGATGGGATCTTTCTTACTTATTTGGTGGTCCTGCCATAAAATATCCTCCTTTTGGGATCGAGTTAGGACCCTCCTCTCCTGCCTCCTTCCATGCCCTGTCCAGAAAGACCCATGGTCTTTTCTTCTCTGTTATCCTCTGATTGATGATGATAGACAGTCTGCAAAATTGTCTTCCCATGTCCTGGCTGCTGAGCGATGTCTAGTTGCTAAGTCTTGGAAACAAGTTGAACCCCCCACTATGGCGGCCCTGCGATCCTATATTTGGTTTATTGCCCAGATGGAACAGATTACATACCACCTGCATGATAAGGATGATAAATTTCACCAGATTTGGCTTTACTTATCACCCCATACCTCCTGTACCAACTCCTTCCTCCTAAGAAGAACTCCCTATGACTGCCCTGACTCTTGATGCTGTTTCCCTTCCCAGAGTATCTAGGTAGTAATCTCCTTTGAAACTTTTATTGCCCCTCTTTTATTTATTTGTTATTTATTTGTTTCTCTTCTTAAAAACGGAAAGGGAAAGATAAGGGTAAGGAAATGTGTGGATAAAGGGAAGTGTGTTCTCTTTTTCTTTCTCGGTGATGACCAGTGTCGTCCCCCCCCCGTCCCCCCCGACTATATTGTTATAAAATGTTATAGTTTCTTGAGTATTCTGGATAACCTGTCTGTTTAATGACAACCTCTGGCTGTCTTTGATATTTGCTACTAAAATATTTTCAGCTCCATTGTCATATGCCCAGGATATGTATTGTTCTCTGATTTTGTTTCTATTCCTGCAAATGTACTAATTGCTGATTCTTATCGGTACATCATTGCTATTTTTCAAAATAAATAGTAAAAAAAAAAAAAATGATCTTCCCACAAGAAATGCAAAGAATAATGTCAGGTGTGTGTGTTTGCTTAAAATGCCATCATCCCCTAGTAGAAATCAAAGCATGTAAATTATTTTTAATTATTACATTTCTTTATTGTTTTTTTTTATTGTCTACATACTGGCATGCATATTAAAATTTAATTAACTTATACTGCGAATATTAAAAATATAGAAACAGATGTAAAATATTAGTTGTTTTACCTCTAAATACAGCTATTGTAAATAAGTGAGTTAAAAGCATTGGTGCCATCTAATGGCAGAAAGGTTAACTGCAGGGAATCACCATGTACATGCTTTCCATTCAGTACATTCCTTCAGCCTGCAAAAACATAATATCATAATCCATTTCATGTATAATACATATTGTAAAATAATTCCTCAATTTATCCAAAAACTTTAAAAAACAAACAATAATTCAAATGATCAGAACTGATATGTTTCACTTCAGCATATAGCTAAAAGAGACTACAATAAACATATTTGTCAATGATTAGCCATCAATAATTAAACATTCTAAGAATAAATGATACATTGATTGAAAAGTTAATTTGTTATTTGTTCTTCATCAATATATATTTCAATAAGAGTCCACAACTACAAACGAAAATAACAGACAGGAGCAAATGATAAATGTGTTACAAAGGAACATTTGAATCCAAAGCGAAATAAATGAACAATCCCCATACTTCATAGTAATTGTTAAAAAGTATATACATTAATTAGCTGTACAGTATAGATAGATTTCACAGAAGTAAATTATATGTTACAGTTTTTGGCATTTCAAATAATTACACCACTCACTTCAGCCCTAGACAGTGCAGCTCCAGCTCCCACATAATGTCTCCGACGATCCAAACCCCATCCATGGCTCACCAAACAGAACCGCTACCTGCAAAAGTGCTCCCGCACTGTAGAGCGCCATTGGGGAAAATCTTGTTTCTGTCATAATTTCCTCCACTATAAATTCATCCTTTACAGCACTGTCCTTTCAATTGCCAAACAAAAATATTTTAATATCCACTCAGTCTTATAACCCACGTCGCCTCTTTGACACCTTCAACTCACTTCACTGCCCACCTGCACCTGCCACTTAGTCCCCTTCCTCCCTCTTCCTCCCTCACAGCCCATGATTTTGCCATCTACTTCAAATATAGAATCAACACCATTTGACAAGATATTTCCTCATACCAAATTCCACACACTCTAAACACCAACACCTACACGCCCCAATTCACACTTTATTAGTTCTCTCTAGTAATTGAAGACAAAGTTTGCACTCATATCATCATCTCACCGTACAACCTGTCCCCTCGACCCTACAGTCATGGCCAAACGTTTTGAGAATGACACAATTTTTCACAAAGTCTGGTCTGCTGCTTCAGTTTTCATGATGGTAATTTGCATATACTCCAGAATGTCATGAAGAATGATCAGATGAATTGCAGTTAATTTCAAAGTCCTTCTTTGCCATGACAATGAACTTTATCCCAAAAACAACATTTCCACTGCATTTCAGCCCTGCCACAAAAAGACCACCTGACATCAGGTCAGTGATTCTCACGTTAACACAGGGGAGAATGTTGACGAGGACAAGGTTGGAATCACTTTTTCATGCTGATTGAGTTAGAATAACAGACTGGAAGATTTAAAAGGAGGGTGGTGCTTGAAATCATCTTCCACTATTAACCATGGTTATCTGCAAGGAAACACGTGCAGTCATCATTAATTTGCACAAAAAGGGCTTCAAAGGCAATATTGCTGCTAGCAATATTGCGCCTAAATCAACAATTTATCGGATCATCAAGAACTTCAAGGAGAGAGAGATTCAATGAAGAAGGCTTCATGGTACCCAAGAATATCCAACAAACACCAGGACCATCTCCTAAGGTTGATTCAGCTGTGGGATCGGGCACCACCAGTGTAGAGCTTGCTCAGGAATGGCAACAGGCGGGTGTGAGTGCATCTGCACGCACAGTGAGGCGAAGACTTTTGGAGGATGGCCTGGTGTCAAGAAGGCCAGCAAAGAAGCCACTTATCTCCAGGAAAAGCATCAGGGACAGACTGATATTCTGAAAAAGGTACAGGGATTGGACTGCTGAGGATCGGGGTAAAGTCATTATCTCTGATGATTCCCCTTTCAGATTGTTTGGGGCATCTGGAAAAACGCTTGTCCGGGGAAGGAAATGTGAGCGCTACCATCAGTCCTGTGTCATGCCAACAGTAAAGCATTCTGCGACCATTCATGTGTGGGGTTGCTTCTCAGCCAAGGGAGTGGATTCACTCACAATTTTGCCTACGAACACAGTCATGAATAAAGAATGTTACCAAAACATCCTCCAAGAGCAACTTCTCCCAACCATCCAAGAACAATGTGATGAACAATGCCTTTTCCAGCATGATGGAGCACTTTGCCATAACGCAAAAGTGATAACTAAGTGGCTCAGGGATCAATACATCAAACTTTTGGGTCTATGGCCAGGAAACTCCCCAGACCTTAACCACATTGAGAACTTGTGGTCAATCCTCAAGAGGCGGGTGGACAAACAAAAGTCCACAAATTCTGACAAACTCCAAGCATTGATTAGGCAAGAATGGGCGGCCATCAGTTAGTATGTGGCCCAGAAGGTGATTGACAGCATGACAGGACAAAGTGTTGACCCTTCAAAAAGAAGGGTTAGCACTGCAAATATTGACTCTTTGCATAAACTCAATGTAATTGGCAGTAAAAGCCTTTGGCACTTATGAAATGCTTGTAATTTTACTTCAGTATACCATAGCAACCTCTGACAAAAAGGTTTAAAAACAGTGAAGCAGTAAACTTTGTGCAAACCAATACTTGTGTCATTCTCAAAACTTTTGGCCATGACTGTATTCCCTCCCAACTTCTATGCCCCGTCTTCCCCACTACATGCTCACTGCTAGCTCACTTCTTCAATCTGTCTCTCTTCCTTGGCACATTTCCATCCTTTTAAAGATGCGCTCATTTCACCGTCTATCGATCCTGAATCTCTCTCCAACTACCAACCTATTTCTCTCTTCCCTTTTGCCTCCAAGCTACTTGAGTAATTACTGTACAAATACCTGTCTCACTTACTGTTCTCTTTCTATTTTTGACTCTCTGCAATCATGCTTCCGCTCCCGAAATTTGTCTGAAATTGGTCTCACAAAAGTGATTAATGATCTACTTACTCTAAAGTCTAAAGGTCACTTCTCCATAATCATTTTCCTGGACCTCTCTGCTGCTTTTGACACTGTTAATCACCCTCTTCTCCTACACAGCCTTCACTCCATTGGCTTTTTGTGACACAGCTTTTTCCTGGTCACTTCCTATCTATCAAACAGCTCCCCCAACCTCTCCCCTTCTTTACCATCTTGTGTAACCAACTGTTTTTCAGCTATCTCCACATGGATTTCCCAACACTACCTAAAGCTCAACATATCCAAAACAGATCTTATTATCTTGCCAGAATCACCACTGCCCTCAAATCTCACTCACTGTTAATAACACCACAATTTCATCAGTCCCCTAAGCCTGCTGCCTTGGTGTCCCACTTGACTCCACCCTCTGCTTTATTCTTCACATGCAGGCTCTCTCCCATTCCTGTCAGCTCCACCTTAAAAACATTGCCAGAATATGCTATCAAAACTTTTATCCAGCTCTCATCATCTTTCAGTTAGACAACTGCAACCTCATGCTATCTGGCATTCCTGACACCCTTGTATCCACACTTCAATCCATCCTAAATGCTGCTACAAGACTGATCTTCCTCTCTCATCGTCCCACATCTGCTGCACCATTGTGCAACTCCTTACTGGCTACCTGTGTCCTCCAGAATCCATTTCAAATTACTCACCCTTACAAAGCTCTCAACAACACCACCTCTTCATAAATCTCATATCAAAATATTCTCCCTCTCGCCTTCTTAGATGTACCTATGACCTGTGCCTTGTCTTGTCTCTGGTTAACCACCTCTTACTCCTGCTCTCTAATGAGTAATTTACTCCATACCCTTTGTTTTTGTTTTCATGTTTGTATTTATTTTTTTCTAGCTTGTATGTCCCTGTTTTATGTGTGCCCTGTTTTCCCTACTGTACTGCTCTGCGGAGCACTGTGGTGCTTTACAAATCTATGATGATAACAATAATAATAATAATTTTAATAATAATAATAGGGTTTGACACTTACAATATAAGGAGTTGATGATCCAGTGCTAAAGTTGTGTACTGAAGGCATAACTCCTTACTTTGACAGCTTTACTTGCAGTCTTTGTTCATCATTATGGGATGGCAACCTGCATCGCTCACTCCCAGAGCTATACTTCACCCGATACATTACATCACATTCACACATTGTGGAGGCCATTCTCTCTTTCTCAAAAGCAACGTTAATTATTTGAGTGTCAAAATGTAAAGTTTCTGCTCTATTGATTGTCAAGTGGGGATGTTAATTACTAAACAATGCCTATATTCCATTTGGTGTTTGAAGTATGTATATGTTCCTTATACATACTATATACTTTTATACTTTAGATTTTTAACCATGAACTATGCAACAACCTAAATACAGTATTATATTTAAAAACATAATATAAGCACATAATATAGACATGAAGCATAACGTATCATAAAACATACATATCTTCACTGTAAAGTCCAATCTGTTTTTCAATTGTAGAAAACCACTTTCCTGTATTAAGTACACCTGAAAGGTGCAAAAGACACCCATTAGAGGAATAGGATTACTCCTGCAGTTGCTGACATCAAGGCCTGCAAATCACTGTTATTGACCATATAACTGTAGCATTCATGTACAAATAGATGCTTTATGTCACCAAACAGCAATTGCACAGGGGGCCTGCACTTTTGCACTTTCTTAAATGACTCGTAATGAATGTTCAAAACAATAAATAAATACTAGATCATTTATTAAATAAACTTTACAGAATTCATAGAGGAAATGGGAAAAATTGATTTACTGAATATGTACTAATATAAGTGTTGTCTTTTTATCTTATTCAAAGTTGGCCTTGATAGTCAGCAAAACGTCAGTGTTTTTTATCTGGGGCCCCAGAGATTTGGAACAGATGAGGGAATTGCATGGAAATCTAAAGATACAGTTTCAAGCAAAAGTAATGCAAAGCTTAATTCTGGTGAGTATCTGCAACAGTCCTTTGTCTGTGCATTGTAGTATACCAAGTCCAGATAGATAATCTTTCAGCGGCATAGTCCATTTGTGTGCCATATATTGCATAAAAAATATCTTGGCGTATACATCAGAACGGGTCCTAAGCAAACGCAATTGCATGTAATTCGTGTACAATCGTGAATGACACTTGCGACTGGCTTTGATTTGAATGGCAGAACAGGAGAGGGAAGGGGCAGATTAACATGGCCCAGGTACAGTAAGCGTTCCCATGCCGATTATTATTTATTTATAAGGCGGCAGATTGAGATTCCATAGCGCTGGATACAGAAGCAAGTAATAAATAGATGAGGTAATACAGAAGTAACACAGATGAGTGTGAGTAATGTTATTGGAACTCAGACATAGTGCAGTAGACAGACGTGGGACAATAGACAGAGAGGACACTGCCTGTGAGAGCTTAATTTCTTGATGTGGCCAATTCAAGTCCTTGCGTTGTCAGAAGTATGCTTCTTTTCAGACATAAGGTTTGCACCCGCTTCGGGGCAGGTGTGCCTGATGGATGATAGTGATGACCAAAGACAGCATTGCCTCTCACAATCTAATGGCATGATTGCTAATTCACCTAACACCTGCATTCCTAACACCACTCATATCAGCAAACAAACATATATAGGATTATGGCAGGGAGACGCCATAGTGCCATTTTGTTTCCCAAAAAAAAAAAAAAATGCTAATTGCATGCCGAAAACAAGGTAGGTGAAACTTTCACATATATGTCTCAGTAGCAACAAAACAAAATTATTTTATTTTATTTAAAAAGCATTGAATACGTTAGCATGTGCGGATGTTTTCAATTGTCTTTCTGAAGCTTTTGCAGACATTTGTATTGATATTTATATTTATCAATATAGCCAATCATTGCACAGCCAATTTTCCTGGAGGACGACAGAGGTCGTCCCCTCTGAAACCAGCAACTGGTACTGTGTTGCCGGCACGGAAAGTGTCTTCAGGCCACGTATCAGCTTCTTCAGGATGTCACATGCTGAGGTGGTCCTTTGCTATCGGCTTCCACCTCATGGTATCATGGCGACACTGTACATTGTTCAGAGTGGCCTAGAACCTTTGCCTTACATCCCTACTGCAATACCACCGCAGAACAAAGTCTGGGTGGTGTTACACTACTGTGCATCTGGCTCATTCGAGACCACAGTGGGTATGGTGGCAGAATTGTCCCAGCCTACCTTTAGTCGCATGTGCAGCAGCTCTCTCGATTTTTTTTTGGGGGGGGGGGGAATCCTGCGTGCGCTCCTGCTTAGCTACCTCTGGGTCAGGGGTTGGAACAGGCACAGAAGCAGATGGTACAATCTCTGCCTCTGCATGCTCAGGTTCCCTGGAAGTAGCAGGTGCCGCAGGGGCTGATGTCAAACCACTCTGTCCAAAAAATTGATTACAGCGTCAGTCAATTTTTCAAATGTTTCATCAATAAGTGTGAGTGTTTTGCATATGTGATACAGTTTTGTTTGCACATTGGTGCTGTTGAAATTCACTTAATTTAATAATTTGAGTGAAACAGGCATGTTGGCACTGTCATGATATACAGCTACAGGACTTTCTGTATCCTAAGGTGCCTCTTGTTTTCCCACACTGACACGGGTGTCCTTGGGAGGGGTTCATATTCACCCTCACTGGGATCCTCAGCATCTACAGCTCACATAATAGAAGAAAAAAAACATTACAATAACGTATGTTTTAGTCCATAACACATAACTTTTAGCATCATAGAAGTTGATTAGTTTACTAGTAAACTTCATTACATACATTTTAATCTCACATATGAAATGTATACTTTTTCATTTTCATGTGTGTTAATGTGGGGTCATTTAGAGAAAAAAAAACACCAAATTAATTGACAATATGCATAAAGTGCTAACTTAATTTCTTTGGCTTAATGGCAATTTTGCATATGCTTCCATTTTACTTTGTTATTCATCAATGGATAATCACAGAATATACATATTAAACTTGACCACATGGCCAGATTATTCAATAGGCTGACTAGGTTTCAGTCTAGGGCACTAGACTGTAGGGGAGCAGTGTAGAAATATTATCAGTCTCATTTTGAAAAAAGGCAAGTGGAGATGATTTTTGAAAATACAGAAACATATACATTTTTGGTGGGGAAGTTAATATTTATTTAGTCACAACATTAAAGTCATTTGAATAGTTAATGCATGTATTATAATATGATATTTACCTGGAGGGCATTGTTGTGTGGTTGGGGGAGGACACTCACCAGTGTCTATCCGTTCCACACCAAGCACCAGTTGTTTATCGATGCAAGCCAATGCAGCACACTCCAGAGGGCTGAGGTTCAAAGATGCCAAGGCAGGGGCGCACGGAGGATTGTCGGGAGGGGGGGGGTTCTCCCCGCCGACCCAAACCCCCCCCCAAAAAAAACGCTCTGCTTTGCCGGCGCTGTCCTATACAGCAGCCACGGCGCTGTCTAAGAAGCGTCTGCGGCGGTGCTGTATACAATGCAGCACCGCCGCGGATGCTTCTTTGACAGCGCCGCGGCTGCTGTATAGGACAGTGGCCACTTAGTTAGCACAGGGGGGGTTTCTAGAGACTCAGAAACCCCCCCTGCGTGCACCACTGCAAGGGACCACCACCTGTCTTTCTCGCATGTCGGATGAAGGAGAAGGAGAAGCCTCTGGAGGAACCCCTTGAGGAACCTCTGGAGCACATGGAGGACCCCCCAGGAGACCCAGCAGGAGCAGGCAGGGAGCCCACCCAAGCCCCTGAAGAAGTATGTAAGTATCTTGATTTAATAATCTAGTAGAATATTTAATTGGGTTAGTTTAGCATACAAGTATAGACTTCAAAATTAATTTATTTGCTAAATCTGTATTTGCCTAGGCTGAGGCAAAGCGTGCTATTATACTGCTATAATATAATATTATTGCTATGACTAAATGGGTCTGTCTAAATGTTTGCCCTTGAGTAAAGCAACCCCCCACAATACATTTGCATGTGCCTCCAAATGCAGTCCTCTGGCTAGTACTATGTTCACACTAAGAAAATTTCTATTAATGTAGCTGAACTCTGCAGAGCTAGAAAAATGTGGGACCAATTTACACCCACAGAACAAATATGTGTTTCTCAAATGTAATGATGTTGTGGTGTTAAAAATGTAGTCTTTTAATTGGATTTTTTTTTTTTTGCAGGTGCTGAAAAACCCCATCCTCCAATGCACATTATTATCCCCAAAAAAATTAATAAACAAAACAAATGTCAAAATATTTAGAATTAATAAAAATTAAGTATTTCTTTATTTGGTTACAAAAAATGTTTGTAATTTCAAAAAGCTTGTTTTTTTAAGCAAATGTGTAATAATGAGATATATTTGTCAGTAAAGTGTATTAGAAATATTGCTCTCATGGTATAATGTAGGGTGTTGAGGTAATGCACTGAGAAGGTTAATATGATATAATAGTCAGGAAATATCAGTGTTTAGGAGTAATAAGGTCAATTAGGGTAATTAAGGAAATGCATGCATGTGCATTCAGATGTGAATTAGGAGTAAATACACATGTAGTTAAAAAGGTGCAAGTGCTCCAAAATCACTTAGAAGAGCAAAATACACCTATGTGCGATTTACTTTAGGTGAGTTTCTACCATTATCACATTAGTACGTATTACTCAGATACTCTTGCTTTTGAACATGGGCATACGTATACACAGTTTATGTGCTCTTTTTAAAAGTGCAAGTTGTGTACGAATATGAATCAGGACCTTAAACTGCACACTCATACGGACAGCACACTGCCTGCATTTAGAGACCATAATGATTCTGCTTTGTCCAATTCATCAACAAATGTCCAATGATTTATGAACTTTTCTCACATTATACAGCATCATGTTGAATGAAGTACATTTAAGTGATGTTTGTTGTGGACTAGATGATTACATTTTACTGAAGTATGTATTAAATATTGTTCATTTTGATATACAGGAAATACTAAGGGTGAAAATTAATATTTATTGTAATTAATATTCCACCCAACCAAAAATCTTTAACTTATGTTTCTTTTATTAAATGTAGGCTGCTTCAACTTGCAGACAATAATAAAAGCTGGGATAAGAGAATGCAATCATCACTGCAAAAATAAGGAGACTTGTGGACATGAATGCTGTGAGTTTCTACATATTACTGTAATGAACTGACCGAAAGAGCAGTTAAAGCCAGTGGAGGTCATTTATGAAATGCAAAATGGTGCTTCCGCAACACATATGCAGCCTTAGACCCGCCGTGTGCCTGCCTTTGCACAGGTGCACCTAGATGTTTCCTGGGGCACATAGGAATGTGGAGCAAAAGGTCCATGTTTGCACAGGCAGAGGGGAGGAGTGATGCCATTCCTACTGAAGTATGGAGCAGGAGGACCAGTGCAGGAATTTTCAGGGTATTCCTTGCTGTGCACAGCTACTCCACAAAAAGAGTTCTACACTTTTAATGAGACAAAAGCAGTTCCCATGCACAGTGCACAACAAATAAAAACAACTAATTAAAAATCAACCACAGTGCTAGACATAGGCTAATTTTCCTGAGGCTCATTTTCACTATAACCGAAGTCTCCCTATCATAGTGGAAACCATTACAGGCTCTCTAGTACTAGGATTTATTTCGAATTTGAGGAATATGTCACATTTTTAATTATTTATTTTACACAGTCTACTGCGTACTCTGTATTGGGACTGTTTAATTACAGGTCACGAGTTGTGTGGTGTAATACATTACCCAGAGAGTGCCTGCAAATGGGGTTCTCTGCAGGTCCAATTAAATGTGTAGGACAAAACCTGATCTTTGCCAACCTGTGGCAGAGAAGTGCATTTCAGTGGGAGCCAGTCCACTTTGAACATTTGAATTTTGCATGACCTCTGAGCTTTTAATGGGAAGCGCTTTGCGCTTTTCAGTGGCACTTCTGCTGTAGAGAAGTATATTTCTGGGTGTACTTTGTCCAGTGTAAAAGTAGAGGAGGCTGCCTTAGGTGGGCACGACCTGTTAAAATCTGAGACCAGGGAACAGGAGTTTTGAATTTTTTCAGTAATGTCTAGGTTTTTTTTTATTAATTGACAATTTTGTAAAGTTTAATATTATTAAAGTACAAAAGTGCACTGTTGATGCTCTGATGAAAATTCATTGCAAGTGCCACCTCCATTTATATTCACATATGAACTGTGTTGCATATAGAAGACTGTGTGAGTTTATGCCTTTATGTAAAAAAAACAACACATCTTCATATACTGAAGCATTGCTGCGTCACAACTCTGATAGCCATAGATTTGATTCTAACCAGAGCCCTATCTCTGTGTAATTTGTATGTTCTCCTTGTGTTTGCATGGGCTTCCTTCAGTTGTTCTGGTTTCTTCCCAGGGTCCTAAAACATACTGATAGGTTAATAGGCCACTGACAAAAATTGAACCCTAGGGGCATGTGTGTATGAGAGTTTAGATTGTAAGCTCCAATGAGGCAGGGACTGATGTGGATGATTACATATTATCTGTACAGCATTGCGTAATATGATAGTTAAATATAAACAATAATAATAAAACTTGTTTTAATAAAAGGATGACCTTGACTAGCCTGGATTTACCTTGATGCTAAAGAATTAATTATCCACAAATTTTAATGATCTGTTTAGAGGCAATACAAATGTTTGTGAGATGTAGATGTATGTACCTCATTTTAAGATACAATTTGTGATGTAATGTATTTATTTTAACCATCTTAGAAATGGTAATTACAAACTGAGACAGATCACATTTACACATTAAAATATATTCTGTTTATTTACAAATAACAGGTAAAACTGGAGTTACCCATAAGGCTGACAATAAAACTAATTCAAACTTCTCTTCATATCTAAGTGATCTAAGGAGTCGAAATTCAGTTTCATCAGCTCCACCAGTAAAGAGACTAAAGGTAACATGATCAAAAAGGTAGGATGAGGAAATTCAAAGAACATATCATTACATAAAATGGCTTTTGCGACATCAGCACATAGATTACTTAATGAATGTTACATTAGCCAGGATAGTTAAACTAACGTCATGCAGAGAGAGCAGCTAGCATGCTGCAGAAGAGCAGACCCCCACTGTGGCATCCACAACAGCACAAGATGGGTATCTGATGTTTATGAGACAGAGACGTCTCACGTTGTCTCTGCGTTCAGTGTCTTTCAGCAGAGCAGTAATTGTTTCCTTTAATTCATGTCTGGGAACTCAGTTTCAGTGAATGATAAAAGGATAGTAAACTAGTACAAAAGCTATAACTATATTACCATAATTTTATGAGGACATGGCATTCCTTTTAGAATAATGCATTTACAGGATTAAAGATGGTCAACATATTCACAACAGGGTTTAAGAAAACTTGGGATCACATTTTTAAATAGAATATTTCATTTATTTCCTAATTTAAACATAAAATCTTAAATGTAGCTTTAGAAGCTGAAACACGTTATACTTTGTGAGTTATTGCCCATGAAATTGTAAATGCTCAGTAACTAGAAGCAACCATTCAGCAATTAGCTTTGATATATTTAGATCAGTGATGGACAACAGGTGGCCATAGGTCCACATGTGGCCCTCCAGCTCCTTCCTGCTTTATTGTCAGATTTGTTTGTTAAAGCTTTTAACTCTTGTTTAAAATGCCTGGTGCTACATTATTGCTGATAGGTGTCCTTTTAATTTATTAAATGTATTGTTTTAACATATTACTGAGATTAAGGGCAATGTGTGACCATTTTTAAGGTTAGAGGGCTGTCCATGCGGACCCTAAAGTGTATCAGGTTGTCTATCACTGATTTAGATCAAGTTACGCATAAAAACGCAACATGGTATGTTAATGGCAAGGCCAATACTTGAAAAAGTGTCTGCATTTACTGACATCCTACCTTATCTCTTTAATTGCTTCCATCAAAGTTGCATAGCCAGTGGGGAACCCAAACTTAGACACCAGTCTGTCAGCACACTTATCAATATGTCCAATATATACTGTATAGCAAGAGGAAATATCTGCCCTATCCCCTTGTGTAGTGACTTTCTACTTCTACAATATCTAAGAAACTGAAGCACAGGCTGAGTGCAGATTTTTTTAGTCCAATCACACTGAGTTTCCTCTGGTGACATACCATTACACCCACTTCAGCTAGTCTCAGTTCATATGGCTACCTCTTATTTTGTGCAATAAATCATTATATCTCCTAGATGCAGATGCAAAGTGAGACAAAAAGTAGGAGTCTACAGAAGTTTGTCTTCAAGCCTAAAGCTCATATGACAGCCTTTTTGCGGTAATATATTATATTTATAGAATAATCAGATGAACTAATTTGATTGTGTAGGATTGCAAGGTTCCTCTGGACAAATGGTGCAATTTGTCCCCCTCCGCCACCCCATGTCATATGCGGGTAAAATGTTGGATTTATACAAGCCTTGCCAATCCCATAGGTGAACTATGAAAGTGTATGTGACTAGATTTAAACCACATGTGCCAAGTGCTGGGAGCTCCATCCCTAAGTATATAACAATACAACATACATTATGCGTGTGTGTGTACTTGCATTCATATGCTTGTGGGGACATTGACCTGTTTACACACCAACACTGTGGGGACCTGAGTCATAGTGGGGACAAAATTAGAGATCCCCACAAAGGTTCTCAAGGCTAATCAATGTAGGGGACCTTGCTGATATGCTCAGCATAAAAATCTGGTATGTTCTCACAAGTCACATTTTTCGGAACAAAAGCATGAATGTGTCCGATGGGGAGGGGAGAAAGTGTGTGTGCTTCCCACTGCTATAGGCCAGTATTCCGTCTTAATGTATAGCAGGAAACAGAAGTGACTGCATCCTGCGGCGCTTCGTACACCAAGCGGGTAAAGACACAGTTGAATCCGTCTGCTGCTGAAGGTAAAGCGGGGTTGCTGAAGCATGACAGAGCCCACCCGCAGCTCCAACTATAGCCCAAAGAGCAGTGGAGACGAGTATGCCCATGACATTTCGGAGGAGAGCGGTTCAGACACCAGTGGTGATGCCCCGTTGCCCACCAGCGCAGCAGTGTGCAGGTACCAAGACATGAGTTCTATGTACGACCAGTCTCGACTTTCTGCTAGCCGTGTTTTAAACACAGAGGGTCGGAGAGACGACGCGGTGTCTGTCCAAACGCTATCCAGAAACAGTGATGGCTCCAGGGCATATAACAGAAAGCAGTTCTACCTATACTGTAAGAAACCCCTCTTAAAAATTGCCCGGCACATGGAGCATGTTCACCGCAATAAGACTGAAGTAGCCTGGGCCCTGAAATTCCCCAAGCACTCGAAAGAAAGGTGCATGCAATTGGCACATCTTCGCAATAGGGGCAACTTTGCACACAATGCTGAGGCAATGAGGGCAGGCCATGGCATTCTGGTCCCGTGCAAACTTCCAGACAAAGAGATGGATGCTGAAGGCTTCATGCACTGTGTAGCCTGCCAGGGCTTGTTTGCAAGGAAATACCTGTGGCGACACATGAAGAGATGTAAGCTAAACCGAAGGGGCAAGAAGCTCACACCTGGCAAGAACAACAGAGTCCAGTCACTGTGCGCCTTTGCTCAGCCTGTTCCACCTGACATCAATGAAGCTCTTGAGAGATACGACCCAGGATGAAGTCTTTCTCGCAGTCAAAAATGATCGATGCAGCTGGGACAGCATCTGTTCAACCGGGTCGGATCAGATGTTGGCAGGCACGAGTACATCCGTCAGAAGCTTAGAGAAATGGGTAGGCTACTGCTACAGGCCAGAAGAGCTAGCCCCTTTGGAGAGGATGGAAGACTCTACTGCCCCATCGAACTTTCTGATCGTAGTAGACGCTGTGAAGCTGGTAGCTGGCTATGATAAGGAAACAGGTACATTTAAGATGCCCTCGCTGGCACTCAAGATCAGGCACGGCCTGCAAAAGAGAGTGAGCATTGTGGAGTGCCGAGCCATGATGGAGGGCTGCACTGCTGCGGTTGAAAACACACAGAATTTCTGGAAGCTATATGAGGCAAGATGGAACGAGTTGATCTCAACGGCTGCCTTGAAAACGTGGAACATGCCTCAGTTCTTACCTTTCACGGAAGATGTGAAAAAGATGCACTTGTACCTCGATGAGAAGCAGCAAGCCTACCAAAGTGGGTTATCCACCGAGCCTACAGTTAACCACCGGGCACTACTTGCAAAAGTCACCCTGGCACAGGTGATCTTGTTCAATCAAAGAACTGAAAGGGAAGTTTCAAAAATGTTGCTGACTACCTTCTCCTCAAGAGATACCTCTGATCTCCACGAAGATGTGTCCCTAGCGCTTTCCGAGGTTGAGAGGAAGCTCTGCCGGCACTTCACTCACATTGAAATCCGAGGAAAATGAGGGAGAAAAGTTCCCATCCTGCTTACACCAGCCAAGCAAGCTGCAATGGAACTTCTCGCAGAAAAGCGTGACAAATGTGGAGTGGATAGCCAAAATGTCTACATGTTCGCCAGAAAGCTGCCTTGTCACACTTCAGAGGCTCCAATTGCAAACGACTGTTTGCCCGAGAGTATCCCCACACGCTGTCTTCCACGAAGCTTGGAAAGCACATTGCCACTTTCTCGAAGGTCCTTAACTTAAATGACACAGAACTGGATCAGTTGGCAAACTTCCTTGGCCATGACATCAGGGTGCACCGACATTATTACCTCCTCCCAGAAGGTACCCTCCAACTCGCCAAGAACAGCAAACTGTTAATGGCTCTCGAGAGTGGCAGATTGGCCAAATTCAAAGGCAAGAATTTGGACGAGATGCACATTGATCCGGACAGTAAGTGGAAAATCTGGTGTCTGATGTATGTTTTTGACTTTTACCTTGGTCATTTACATATCTGTTTCTTTTTAGAACTGGTCCAGCTACAGAGCGACATCTCAGATGATGAGCAATCCCCCGTGACATTGGGACAAGTGGCCAAGCCGATAGTCGACCACTTCCACATCAGAAGAGAGGCGGTGTATGGACCTGGCAACACGGGACCAGTGCCCAGCCATGGCTTCCACAGGTAGGTGTAGCACACAGTTTTGCTAGGCAGAAGAACTTTGCCTTCTCTGTATTTTGCAGAGCCATAATGGACCACTCTACTTCCTTTCAGGTTGCAAAGTAGTGAGGAGTAAATCCTGGGACAGAGAGGAGGTCCAGGCTGTGGAGAAACACCTGATGAGGTTTATACAGACATGTCGGGTGCCCGGAAAGCAAGACTGTGTTGCGTGCCTCATGGCTGAACTATCCATACTCAAAGATCGGAACTGGTCAGGGGTGAAATTCTACATTAAGAACCGTATAACAGCTTTAAAGAGGGGTCAAACTTGTTGAAATGATGCAAAGTGGTTGAACAGCACTGTAATCTCCATGGCTGTGTCAGTGTAAGCGGGCATGCGGATATCCTCAGACAGCCAGGATGCACAAAGCTTTCCCTACCATTGTTATTATTTATTCATTTATGTATGTAGGAATGTTGATGTCCTCAGACAGTCAAAATACATGACACTTTCCCCATCTTGCAGTCCGTGTCAGTACTTTATGCAGTGTCAAAGTGCAAATCTCATGTGGTAACTCTGGTGACCACTCCTACACATACCCCTATGATTGAAAAAATTCTGGCGCTGATAGGTGTAAATTCAGAATATTTCTAGCGAAAGCCACAATCACAGTTGTGAAGGATTGGTGAAATCCTAGAGAAGAATACAATATAAGAAATGTACACACAGCGCTGAGAGTGGCATTCGCTCTATATATAAATTTGTGGAATACAAAGTATCAAATTATATAAGTAATTTTATAAATGTTATTGCACAATATAATAAAAACAATGTTCAATGATGATAAATCAATTTCATGATCAGTGCACTGATCTAACATGTCACCAGAACATACATAATTCAATTTCTTAAAAGCAATCTTAAATTCCTCAAATAATGCATGAACAATCCAATATTTGATATGATAAGGGTGTAAAGCATAAAACATGTAGCTAAGTGAAAAAGGGTTTATAAACACAATTAAATATCTCAATTAATAAACCTCAAAATGAATGTCTCACAAATAACTCTTGAATCCTACTCAGGTGCCGGCTTGAAAATAATCCATTACCTCGCCGCTGACATGGGCGGTGATAAATAGCCTCCGTTCAATAGTATAGAGGACTTGTTCTTTCTAAGTATAGGCCAATAAAAACAGATCTCCTATGCGCAGATTGTTCAAATATACAGGTTTTCTTCAAAAGATAGGAAAAAATAAGTATATGTGCACATATGAAAACATTGACTAATTATCTCACTGTGATAAACAGACACCGGTATAGCCACACTGTGAATTCTCAAATGCTGAGATCGCACCACACAGTTCAAATATGAGAACTGATCTCCAATACTCACAATACTAAAATACTGCCAAAGTAAAAGTTAATAAGGTAGGGTAATCCAACCTGAATATAGTCGCCGTCCTTAGGGCTGATAACCCACTTGTTTCTTAGCGGCCAGACCACAGAATTCAAACCGCTGAATATTATCCCAATATCAGGACTTTCACAGATGCATACTCATGGCAGATGATCGCTTGGAGATCCAAATCTAAATGTACATTCTTATTATTCCATCCTGATGGAATGTGTGTTTGTGTGTGTGTGTGTATATATATATTTATTTATATATTGTAACAAAAACACTGCAATAATGTTTTTGGGCAGGTATGTCTATCCCATGTCTCTGATCTACGTTTTAAAACCCCAGGAAACTATTTGCCTATATTTAAACATAGAAACATACAGTATGATGGCAGATAAGATCCGCTTGGCCGAATTTAGTCTGCCCATTTTTTTTATTAACCTGTGGTTACCTCAAACCCTATTGGATCCTTAGTTCTTTGTAAGGCTATTCTTATGTCTATCCCAAACATATTTAAATTTCTCTACAGTATTAGCCTCTAACACTACTAATAAGTGGCTATTCCACTAGCCTTTCTGTATAGTAGACAGCTTGCTAAGGGCTTTTGGCCTTTGGTAAAGGGTTCCTGAGGTTATGGATGGCGAGTGAGGGGGGATTCCATCCATTACGTCCAGTTCAGTTCTTTTGGTCCCCAAGCCTACAGAAAGGCTGATCAGCACTTGCAACTGATGAAGGGTGTTAAAAAGCAGCCAGGCTAGACATCCTCGCTGCTCTCCTTGGGGGGAAGGAACTGCAGTGTCTCTGTAAGAGAAAGCCTGATATTTGTTGCAAGTAAACTATACCTGCTGGAATTTCTAATGCTTTGTTTTATAGTTTGACAGTTAGGTATGACTTGTGCTTAGTTAGTGTAGGTGTCACTCACCGGACCGTGAGTGCCTCTTCCCGGACATTTAGGAACCGTGGCCGTCCACCATCCTGAGGGTCTGCGCATGCGCAGCCCTTTTCTATACTTCAGTGTATACCCCTTTAACTTAATTGGCAGATCAGGCAACCTCCCTATATTAAGCACCTGTGGTCACTACCACGTTGCCTGATCTTGGAGTCTCATTCCTCATGAGTCTCTGAAGGTGTTCCTGTATTACTTGTGTATTCAGTGCTGCTGATTCCTGTGGTTTCCAAACCACTTCTACTACTGTGGTTCCATACCACTTCTACCATCAACTTTATCATCATGACTGTTTGCTGATTCCTATCCGCTGCCTCCGTGCACTACAGTCTTCTACACCACTTCAACGTTATTTTATATCAATGTGACTGTTTGCTCATTGCTATCCGCTGCCTCCGTGCACTCCAGCTTTTACCTCACTCACCTGCTTCTCATCAAGTCTGTTTGCTGATTTCTATCCGCTGCCTCTGTGCACTACAGTCTCCTGCTTGCAACTCGCCTGTGTTCAACATCGTGACTGCCAGCTGACTACTATCCGCTGCCTCTGTGCACTACAGTCTCCTGCTTGCAACTCGCCTGTGTTTAACATCGTGACTGCCAGCTGACTACTATCCGCTGCCTCTGTGCACTACAGTCTCCTGCTTGCAACTCGCCTGTGTTCAACATCGTGACTGCCAGCTGATTACTATCCGCTGCCTCCGTGCACTACACTCTCATCTCATCTTTGCTGTGACTTCCTCGAGACTGCCGCTTTTCATTACCATCTGCTACACTTCGTGATCTACAGCTCCGGCCCTGCGCTGCACTCCTGTTTCCCATCGCTGTTGGTTCCTGTGGTTGCTACTGGTTACCTCCGTGTGCCGCTGAGTCCTGCCGCTGTGGTCAGCGCTATCGTCCATCTCCTGCTGATCCACTCTCCACGCCTTCACGTGTTCCACTGGCCTCTACCCTCCTGTCAGCATTGGATTTGTATCTCTTCTACTACCCTCTGCTGGATCATCTCCATTCTCCTGGGTTTCCTATGAGTCCAGTTCCACGTGTTGCTGACTCCTGTGGATTCGTGTCCCTGTCGGTCTACTCACCTGTGCGCTGCACCTGCTAGACCGCTGCTTCTCCTATCCAGGGACTTCCTATCCAGTCGGCCTCCAGCCGCTCAGGTACCGCTGCAATCCCATCTGACTGCTACTGCTGAACCACGGTATGCATACTTCTCATTGACTGTGCTGTGTATTGCATATCTTGCTGGACTGTGTTTGGTTCTCTCTGGAGTCTGCTATCCGCTGAGTCTATTGCCATCATTGACTGTGTTATCATTGTGCTGGACTACTTCAAGAGACTTTCTAGATTGCAGACCTGATCAGTCATTTACATATATATATACCTATATTGTGCATATTACTGTGGATCGTGTATAAGGTGCCTGTGTATATCCTGTGTTGCAGTCTTCCCCCGTGCACCTCCTCACATATATATGCAGTGGTACAACTTGCTGATGTCAGACCACTGATCCCTGTTTCCGGTATCACCTGTTCCATTATCCTCTCACAGAGCAGTGGTACAACTTGCTACCGCAGACCACTGACTACCTGGATACCTCCACTTGGATTCCATTCCTTCACTCAGACAGCGGTACAACTTGCTACCCGCAGACCGCTGACTCTCATCACCTCCTTGTTTCTGTTGGACATTCCACCTCACTATAGCAGTGGTACAACTTGCTATCGCAGACCACTGACTACCTTCACGTGTCCTTGTCCATACAGTTCCTTGTGTATCATTACCTCATTATTACCAGTGTTGCTAGTCATAGACTTTCCTGAGCATCTCATCGGCCATCATTTCATGTTCCGTGATCACCCAGCTACCAGAGTACCCTATTACCATCTACATTGCTCTGGTAAGCCTACCATCTGGTGATCCCTGGGTAAAGACTCCTAGTGCCCGTGACAGTAAGATCAGGCCATGACAGACCCAGATGTGGAACCTACCGCCAAAGAGATGCTGCAACATCTGGTTAGCCGTGTGGAGCAACAGGATGCCCGCCAACAGCTGTTACTTCAGTGTTATCAGTCATTAACCTCCCAAGGTACATCTGGACAGACTGTGACAGCTACTACTGAAGCTCCTGTGCTTTCCTCCGTTTCCCCATTGCCATCCCAGGTGTCTATAGCTTCCACGCTTCACCTGCCTACTCCGTCAAAGTACGATGGAGACCCCAAAACTTGTAGGGGTTTCCTTAACCAATGTTCAGTCCATTTTGAGCTCCAACCTCAAAATTTTTCTACCCATCGTTCCAGAGTGGCCTATCTTATCTCTTTGTTTTCAGGACAAGCCCTGGCTTGGGCCTCCCCTCTGTGGGAGAGGAACGATCCAATATTACAAGATAGTGCCAAATTCATTTCTACATTCCGAAGTGTGTTCGATGAACCAGGTCGTGTGACCTCCGCTGCTTCCAGCATCCTCCGTCTGCGACAAGGATCTCATACTGTAGGCCAGTACGTCATTCAATTTAGGATCTTAGCCTCTGAACTTCAGTGGAACACTGAAGCCCTAGTTGCCGCCTTCTGGCAGGGGCTTTCCGATAAAATTAAAGATGCACTGACTACCCAAGAGCTTCCTTCGTCACTTGAAGATTTGATCTCTCTATGCCATCGTGTTGATATGAGATTTCGTGAAAGAGAGGCTGAGAAAACGACTTCTGCTAAAGCACCTTTTCGCTCTAACCCTCAATTTCGTCCAGTGTCACCCGCTGTGATTCCCATGGAGATTGGACGTTCCAAGTTATCTTCTGAGGAGAGGAAACGAAGAGTCAAGAATAGACTCTGTATCTATTGTGCTGATTCCACTCATGTCCTCAGCTCCTGCCCTAAGAGATCGGGAAATGCCAGGCCCTAACTAGTTCTGGAGAGGTGAAGTTAGGGTCCCTGGAGTCCTCTCCATCGTCTATGAAATCTAAAGTCTGCGCTTTTGATGTGACTATTTCCTTTGCTACCAAGACCTTTGAGTCACAGGCATTGATTGATTCCGGAGCAGCAGGAAATTTTATTTCCAAATCGTTAGTTAATCAATGGTCTCTACCAATGATTACCTTAAAAACTCCCATTACTGTGACGGCTATCGATGGATCACGTCTCATCAACGGTCTCATCACCCAGAGTACGTCTCCAGTAACCCTTCAGATTGGTGCTCTGCATCATGAAGAGATATCGTTTTTAATTCTTCCTGTTACGACAAGTCCGATTGTCCTAGGCCTTCCATGGCTTCAGTGTCATTCTCCCCAGATTGACTGGCGCACCCCTCAAGTCACGTCTTGGGGGCCTGAATGTCACCATCATTGCCTTTCCCAAGTCATTCCTCTCAAGGTACAGCAAGCTTCCATTTCAGCTATTTCACCGGGACTCCCTCCTCAATATGCTTCATTTACCGATGTTTTTGATAAAGCTCAGTCTGAACGTCTTCCTCCTCATCGTTCTTGGGATTGTCCGATTGATCTTCTTCCTGGCAAGACTCCTCCCAGAGGCCGGGTCTATCCACTCTCGTTACCTGAAACTCAAGCTACATCTGAATATATACGGGAGAACCTCCAGCGTGGGTTCATTCGACCTTCCACCTCGCCCGCTGGAGCTGGGTTCTTCTTTGTCAAAAAGAAGGATGGATCATTATGCCCTTGTATAGATTTTCGTGGACTCAATGCCATTACTATCAAGAACCGGTATCCCATTCCGTTGATCACTGAGCTATTTGACCGCATTAAGGGAGCCCGTATTTTTACTAAGTTGGATCTTCGTGGTGCTTACAATTTAATCAGAATCCGTTCCGGTGACGAATGGAAGACGGCGTTTAACACCAGAGACGGGCATTACGAATATCTGGTAATGCCTTTCGGGCTATGTAATGCCCCCGCTGTTTTTCAGGGCTTCATCAATGAGATTTTTCGGGACTTATTATATGTATGTGTCGTCGTCTACCTGGACGACATATTGATTTTTTCACAGGACCTGCCTTCTCACCACCAACATGTGGCAGAAGTCCTCTCCAGGCTACGGAAAAATTCATTGTTCTGTAAATTAGAAAAATGTTCATTCGAATTACCCCAGATTCCATTCTTGGGGTATATTGTTTCCGGAGTTGGTCTGAAGATGGATCCTGACAAAGTAAATGCTGTACTACATTGGCCCCAGCCAACTACTCTTCGTGCCATCCAGCGTTTTTTAGGTTTTGCCAATTACTATAGACGCTTCATTCAAGACTTTTCTTCCATTGCATCTCCTATTGTGGCCCTGACTCGTAAAGGGGCTAATCCTAAGCAATGGTCTACTGAGGCTATTCAAGCCTTTCAAACATTAAAAGAGTCCTTCTCTTCGGCTCCAATCCTTCGTCAGCCTGATGTGACACTCCCTTTTTTCCTAGAAGTAGATGCCTCTAATGTGGGCTTAGGAGCTATTCTCTCCCAACGCTCGGAACAGCAAAAATTCCACCCTTGTGCCTTCTATTCTCGGGGTCTCCTACCCGCAGAGAAGAATTATACCATCGGAGACAAGGAATTACTGGCTATCAAAGCCGCATTAGAGGAATGGAGATACTTGTTGGAGGGAGCTCGCCATCCGGTGACGATCTTCACGGATCATAAGAACTTGTCATATCTCCAGTCTGCCCAATGCTTGAACCCTCGTCAAGCAAGATGGTCTCTTTTCTTTTCCCGTTTTGAATTAATAATTACCTTCAAACCAGCTGCCAAGAACAAAAAAGCTGATGCCTTATCTAGAGCCTTTGCTACATCCTCTGATATAGAAGAGGTTTCCAACCATACCATTCTAGACCCCAAATGTATCTCACTGGCTGCTTCATCCACCAAAACGCTACCATTTGGGAAGACCCTCGTGCCTCCTACTCTAAGGAGGAAAATCCTTTCGTGGTTCCATGCCTCTCGTTTTTCTGGACACGCCGGTGAACACAAGACTTTTGAGATCCTCTCTCGAAGTTACTGGTGGCCTTCAATGAGGAGAGATGTCAAAGAGTTCATTGCTTCCTGTGAATTATGTTCGCAATTCAAATCCTCCCGCAGAACCCCAGCAGGGTTGCTGCGACCACTACCCATTCCGTCCAAACCATGGACCCATATTAGTATGGATTTCGTTACTGACTTACCACCTAGTAAGAACCATAACACTATTTGGGTCGTAGTGGACAGATTTTCGAAGATGGCTCATTTCATCCCTCTGTCTGGTTTGCCTTCCTCGTCTATCCTGGCTGAACATTTCATTAAAGAGATCTTCCGTATCCATGGATGTCCATCTGAGATTGTGTCTGATAGAGGAGTACAATTCGTGTCCAGATTCTGGCGAGCCCTTTGTAAAACCTTGGGCATACGATTAGCACTCTCATCTTCTTACCATCCACAATCCAATGGACAAACCGAACGTGTCAATCAAGATCTTGAGACTTTTATAAGGATATTTTCATCAGCCAATCAAGACAACTGGGTAGAGTTACTCCCTTGGGCTGAGTTCGCCCATAACAACATGTACCATGAGTCATCATCCAAAACTCCATTCTTTGTGGTCTACGGTCACCATCCGTCTTTTCCGGAATTTCCTGCCCTCCCGCCCACCCAAGTTCCTGCGGTGGAGACTGTTTGTCAGACCTTTAAAAATATCTGGTCTCAGGTTAGAACCTGTTTGAAGAAGACATCTGTCAAATATAAATCTTTCGCTGATAAGAAGAGGCGGGCTATTCCACCACTAAAAATTGGAGATCGTGTCTGGTTATCCACAAAAAATATTCGTTTGAAGGTTCCATCCATGAAATTCGCCCCTCGTTTTATTGGTCCATATAGGATCATTCAAGTTATCAATCCAGTATGTGTGAAACTCCTTCTTCCTAAGAGTCTTCGGATTTCTAATGCCTTCCATGTATCTTTGCTCAAACCTCTTATTATCAACCGTTTTTCAACTCCTCCCTCAGCTCCGCAGCCAGTTCAAGTCCATCAGGAGGAGGATTTTGAGATTACCGAGGTACTAGATGCAAAAATTTCGCGAGGAGTCCTCCACTTCCTCGTTCATTGGAAGGGCTTTGGTCCTGAGGAGCGCTCTTGGATCAAAGCTGAAGATCTTAATGCTCCTGCCCTTTTGAAGAAGTTTTACTCCAAAAATCCGGACAAGCCCGGTTCCAGGCGTTCTGTGCCCACCTTTAAAAGGGGGGGTACTGTCACTCACCGGACCGTGAGTGCCTCTTCCCGGACATTTAGGAACCGTGGCCGTCCACCATCCTGAGGGTCTGCGCATGCGCAGCCCTTTTCTATACTTCAGTGTATACCCCTTTAACTTAATTGGCAGATCAGGCAACCTCCCTATATTAAGCACCTGTGGTCACTACCACGTTGCCTGATCTTGGAGTCTCATTCCTCATGAGTCTCTGAAGGTGTTCCTGTATTACTTGTGTATTCAGTGCTGCTGATTCCTGTGGTTTCCAAACCACTTCTACTACTGTGGTTCCATACCACTTCTACCATCAACTTTATCATCATGACTGTTTGCTGATTCCTATCCGCTGCCTCCGTGCACTACAGTCTTCTACACCACTTCAACGTTATTTTATATCAATGTGACTGTTTGCTCATTGCTATCCGCTGCCTCCGTGCACTCCAGCTTTTACCTCACTCACCTGCTTCTCATCAAGTCTGTTTGCTGATTTCTATCCGCTGCCTCTGTGCACTACAGTCTCCTGCTTGCAACTCGCCTGTGTTCAACATCGTGACTGCCAGCTGACTACTATCCGCTGCCTCTGTGCACTACAGTCTCCTGCTTGCAACTCGCCTGTGTTTAACATCGTGACTGCCAGCTGACTACTATCCGCTGCCTCTGTGCACTACAGTCTCCTGCTTGCAACTCGCCTGTGTTCAACATCGTGACTGCCAGCTGATTACTATCCGCTGCCTCCGTGCACTACACTCTCATCTCATCTTTGCTGTGACTTCCTCGAGACTGCCGCTTTTCATTACCATCTGCTACACTTCGTGATCTACAGCTCCGGCCCTGCGCTGCACTCCTGTTTCCCATCGCTGTTGGTTCCTGTGGTTGCTACTGGTTACCTCCGTGTGCCGCTGAGTCCTGCCGCTGTGGTCAGCGCTATCGTCCATCTCCTGCTGATCCACTCTCCACGCCTTCACGTGTTCCACTGGCCTCTACCCTCCTGTCAGCATTGGATTTGTATCTCTTCTACTACCCTCTGCTGGATCATCTCCATTCTCCTGGGTTTCCTATGAGTCCAGTTCCACGTGTTGCTGACTCCTGTGGATTCGTGTCCCTGTCGGTCTACTCACCTGTGCGCTGCACCTGCTAGACCGCTGCTTCTCCTATCCAGGGACTTCCTATCCAGTCGGCCTCCAGCCGCTCAGGTACCGCTGCAATCCCATCTGACTGCTACTGCTGAACCACGGTATGCATACTTCTCATTGACTGTGCTGTGTATTGCATATCTTGCTGGACTGTGTTTGGTTCTCTCTGGAGTCTGCTATCCGCTGAGTCTATTGCCATCATTGACTGTGTTATCATTGTGCTGGACTACTTCAAGAGACTTTCTAGATTGCAGACCTGATCAGTCATTTACATATATATATACCTATATTGTGCATATTACTGTGGATCGTGTATAAGGTGCCTGTGTATATCCTGTGTTGCAGTCTTCCCCCGTGCACCTCCTCACATATATATGCAGTGGTACAACTTGCTGATGTCAGACCACTGATCCCTGTTTCCGGTATCACCTGTTCCATTATCCTCTCACAGAGCAGTGGTACAACTTGCTACCGCAGACCACTGACTACCTGGATACCTCCACTTGGATTCCATTCCTTCACTCAGACAGCGGTACAACTTGCTACCCGCAGACCGCTGACTCTCATCACCTCCTTGTTTCTGTTGGACATTCCACCTCACTATAGCAGTGGTACAACTTGCTATCGCAGACCACTGACTACCTTCACGTGTCCTTGTCCATACAGTTCCTTGTGTATCATTACCTCATTATTACCAGTGTTGCTAGTCATAGACTTTCCTGAGCATCTCATCGGCCATCATTTCATGTTCCGTGATCACCCAGCTACCAGAGTACCCTATTACCATCTACATTGCTCTGGTAAGCCTACCATCTGGTGATCCCTGGGTAAAGACTCCTAGTGCCCGTGACAGTAGGACAGGCAAGGTGTTTATTTTTTTCTGCTAAATAAAACTGGTGGAGGCCAGTTGTACCACAACCTTGGAGTTATGCGATTTTTGGCTCCTTTACACTATCATCTACACCAGTATATGGCACTTGTTCCCCTATCCCGGCTACAACATATATATATATATATATACATATATATATATATATATATATATATATATATATATATATATATACATATATATATATATATATATATATATATATATATATATATATATATATATGTATATATATATATATATATATATATATATATATAATATATGTCTTGTGGCACAAGCACCCTCCTGGAGATGTAAACATGAACAACTTCTTGCTTTGTACTTTGCTTTATTGTCAGAATGGCAAAGTAACTTTTACCACAAAGTTCCACACTTTCTTGTCACCCTAAAGCTAGGATAACAGAGACCAACTCCCTAGCATCCGGCCAAATTGATGAACTCTGGCTTAAACACTTTACACTCCTCCCACAGTGGTTGATGGAGAGGTAACACTCCCACCTTCTTTATAGAGGAGTTCTCCTCAGGTGCTCTTGCTTGATTAGCCTCACTGCAGACACATCCTGTCAGTTGCTGCTAGTTGTGGAAAAAGATATCTCTAAACTACTTTAAAAAGTGTAAGTTAAAGCACACTTTATACTATTATTTTGTCACACATATGTCCTCCATCTTCAAACTAGGTGCACTGCTGTACAAATGTGTAACTCTGTATGCAGCCTTGCCCTAACTCTTCTCTTGTGCTTCTTATTAGAGCAGGCACTATGTGAGCACTACAGCCAGAAGTCAGACCAGTCCTGGCAGGTTTTTCAATGTTATAGCAAAGTATTACAACTGCTCCCACCCAACTACTTCTTAATGCCGCCCGGCTGGCAAGCTTTTCTGTGAAGAACACTGATATATATATATATATATGTGTGTGTGTGATAGATCAGGTTAGGGGTGCCGTCTGTTGGGGTAAACGACAGCACTTCCCACGCAGGGGGCAAGTAATAGCACACCAGACCAGTGCCTCGGTCCAAGTAGCCACAGCTAATTTTAAACATAATATAAATCCTAGGCTGTTCGACTTTAACACAATAAAGAGATCCCTCTCTAAGGTGGAAGGACCTGATGTCCCACACACACAATATAATAGAACTTACAGGTAATATTGGCAGTGTCTCTCACCTGTTCCCCAGGCATTGAGAGACTGAGATAACAGCCTCACAGCCTTTTATCTAGACATCACAGGTGCAGTTCCTAATTAGTCAGCAACTGGCTAGCAGGTTGGTAAACCCGAAATTGGCCTAATGAATGGAGATGCCCTACTCTTCATTTATAACCCCAGAGACCCTACATCGGCTCTTCCTGCAGCCGAAAGGATATTTGGGAAGCACTTTCACCAAACACAATCTCCTTGCAGTTTTTGGGGGATGCACTTATAGTCCTTGATATTATAGTAGTAAACATCAAGGCAACATTAATGCAAAAATTTACTTTTCTTTTAGCAAAGTGGAAATCGCTGTGGCCCTTCCACACAGCAAGGAATGTCCTAAAATGCACCATCTCCACCCGTTTATCTCATTTTAATAATTTCTCTCCACAAGTTGAAATTTAATTTCTGTACTACTCTGCAAAACAAGGTGCACTGCTACACATATTATGTTAGAAAGCCTTTGTACATGGAATGCTGGGAACAGCTTCCCGTAGCAACCACCCTACAGTACTTTCCATACAACACCACTAATGGTGGAATGAACCTTTAGGCGAAAATTGCATTCCATCCACAGGAACCAGGAGAAACTCAGCTACAGAAGAATCCACCAAGAAACCTACACCAGTACAAGCATCCAAACTGCTCTTGATTGAGGAACACACAGAGCACCTTATATTAAGAGCAAAGAGCTACATCACCTTAAAAGACTAACTTATATAGAGCTTTTATTTATCACAAGAGCTATAAACATACAATGTTACAAACATCACTCAGGTTATCAGTACAACAGCAGCCCACAAAAGACAAAATAGCCACCACCAAGGAGGGACCACTCCCCAAAACATTTTACCCTCAAGGACCAAACTGAATTCCAAACAATATTTTGACTGACTTACTCACTTCAAGGATTTTTTATATACTGTTCCCGGTTGCAATTGCAGCATATTTTCTACATTTATAAATTATAGGTAAGTTCATTAAAAAGGTAAGTTCTCTTTCTACTTACAGAACCTACTCTACACTGACTCGGGAACAGGATTACGCACCTAACATCACAACACACTGTGCACCACAGAACTCCCAACAAGTTAGGTACACTTCTCACTCTGCCTAATTCCTCCCCTCTGCCTGTGCAAACCTCTGTTCCTCCGCAAATACAGTCATCTTATAATGTAAAACTAATGTGCCTCGGCTGATGTCTTGCTGCTTTTGCACAAATAGAGGTGCACAACTGGACTAAATCTGTTTTCCACTGGTGCTTAATAACTTAACTCCATTGAAACTAATCATTGCAGGAATTACACAAAGGTGTGTTTTTTCCTATGTTGACTCCTATCCTTAAAGTATACAAGTAAAATTAAATGCAAATGTGAAAATGTACATGTTATTTGTAAGGTATCACAAATTACATTTTCCTTTGAGTAATATGCAAGAGAAAAGCTTTTGAAATCTTGTTTTAATGGCTGAAACACAGAGGTGTTCAAAAGTGGCCATCCAACAGCAGCCTTAATAAAGTGCTTCAAGAATAAGTTTAAATATTGGTTATACCCCTAAAGAAAAACTGTTTATCCATTAAAACTAGTTTAATATTAAATTTGAGCCTAAAATTAACAATCCTTTGGAGAATCAACCAGTACGTTTTAACTTAGGTCACAAATAGAGATGGGCAAATTAATTAATCGTGGAACCAATAGCATAAGTGACCGCTGTGATTAACAATATGGGACAACGAACCTTGCTTGCCATTGTAAATTACTGTGGATGTGCAAGCACAATTGTTTGAAATTTTAGTGTGTCTGGTGTTTCACAAGTTGGCTGTCAGGCGCCGTCCTCGCACACACAGTAGGTTCTAGAGTCTGCTGCCTTATTTCTCCCACTAGCACGTCCCATTGCTAGATAATGGGACACTTCTTCCTGTTTTCGAGCCTGGCATCGCGGGCGCATTAGCAATACAATTGCACCTTCGTTGCTAGGCAACAGAGATGCCTGCTGCCTCTTCCTGATGGCGGTCAAGTGTTCTTGACTGCCAATCCCACTTCCACCAATCAGGAGTCACCATACACTATTTAAAGCTGGCTCTGGCACCATTATGGTGCCTGAGTATCTAGGTCCATGCTCCAGCACTCCTGTTTGCTTCCTAGCATCCTGCCTGACTCTGGATTTGGACTCAGTTCTGCCTGACTTTGCTTTTGGATCTCCCTTTGGTTGCATACATCTACTGGTTTTGACCCCTGGCTTCCTGACTCCGATTTTGCCTGCTTCCTTGCACAACAATGTTTGTTTACCTACTAACCTACTACTTTGCTGGTGGTTAACTGGGAGGGCCGTTACCTGCACGCCTCTTGCAGCGAACTCCAAACTCCCTTGCGGGGGTCCCTGGCGAAGATCAGGGGCGTGTTAGACTCCGTACCTCCTAGCTTAGCAGCGCTAATACTAGCAGGTAAACCTTCAGTGCTAACAAATCTGTGACATTGGCACTCGAACAGGGTGTACATTCTAGGCACTAGAGCAAGTCTGATGCCAGAAAATTAATATTCCTACTTAAAGCCAGTCTGTGAAGTGGTCTGAGTGCAAGCACAATTGATCAATATAAGGAACTGACAGTGAATCATATGGATGCAGGGGGCAAGTGTTATTTATATGTATATGTATATATATATATATATATATATATATATATATATATATATATATATTAGCGAAAGTGACCTGATTGTTTGCCAGGATACTTTAGATTTAGTGACAGAAGCGGGAGTTTTCATGGTACATACTGATAGGCCCAATACGCAGCCTAACTTAGCATTAACAACCGTGTATTTGAGGGATGGTTGGAACAGGGTGGGTAGGGGAGCTGTTAAAGTTAATGGGTTACTGCCATATTACCTTTAGCAAGGGTTTCTCAACTTCATCTCTAAAGTACAACAGGTTATATTTTGATAATTTTCATCTTTGAGGATAGACTGGATAATTATTTTACCAGTCAAATAGATTAATAAATCTATATCTGATTATGTAAATATTCAACACAAGTTGTTTATACTGGAGGACTGAAGTTTGGAAACTTGGCTTAATCAGTCTTCTAAGCCTAATATTCCTCCCCAGTTTTAAGTCTCAGACAATCTTAAAGCATATAAATAAAATCAAACTTATTACATTAATGCTGGTCCATGTCCCCTCCGACTTCTTGTCTGGCCCTGCAGTCGCAGCCTCTGTAGTTAGAATCACTGGAGTTCCTCTCTCTATCAACTGTCCCACCTAAAATGCACACTGAGTTTTCTGGAAGTGTTGTACTAATATATGTGGTAATCACAGGGAGACACTGCTGTGTGACCACCAGACAATCAACAATACAGTAATTGTTTATCATGAATGTACTGTTGTATAAATTACTGCATAAGTTACTAGACACATAAATAATCATTATGGATTTTAGTAAAATATTCTAAAATAACAAGTTAAAGTCTCTGTTGTTAGTGATGTCATATTTAATGTTTTATGGAAACTCATCTGTTTTCCCCTATAAAGGTCTTCACATTTGAGAACTCCTGAACAAGCAACAACGCAACAAGAGCCTTTTCATATTACTGGAAATTATACAGATCAACCACAAGATGGCGCACGTAGGTTGAAGATATGCTACAATGGAAGCATGCATATATCTATATCTATCTATCTATCTATCTATCTATCTATCTATATATATATATATATATATATATACACACACACATACACACACACACATAATGTGAATTTGCAAATTTGTTCCATTATATACACTTAATTTTATCAGCGCATAGCTAGTTATTTTTCATACTTTACAATTCATCCAATAAGAAGTTAGTAACACACTCATATATCTGTCTCATACCATAACTATGACCATTCTATAACGTAACATGTAAATTAATGTGACAGACTGGATATAACAATAATAATCTGTAGAGCAAATGTCATTTTGTGATTTCATGCTGCTTATTTTTAACTATTGCAACTATTGCAGGCTATACAGAGAAGGCATATTTTGGAATGTTTCCAGAATTAGCAGGTTACTGGAGAGGAGCCATCAGCCTATACTATACTTTAAGCGGGGAACCTTTTATACCAGGCACTTTCCATACAGGAAAGTGCATTACTATGTGTACAAATACCACTTTAGTAAAATATATTCAAATCTACAAGTTTGATACATGAAATAAAGAAAGTCCCAATGTCCCCTTATTTTGCTAACTTAAGAGGTGACTGATGCAGTATTTTAGGAGAAAGGTAAAGTTTAAGATTAATTAAGGGGGTGGTAAAAAAGTCATAATAGGCAGGACATAGATGTTACATTTAAATTTTTTCCACCATGTCTATTCCCACGTGGGCCTGCAATCCTGCAAATAGTTGTGCAAAATATCTGCAAGTAGAGCTTTCCAAAGGCGGAAAGTGCCCATGCACCTATGTACAGATGGGGAATATTTATCTGAGACAAATAGTACAACGCAAAACATGTTGGCTTGGAGTAAATGTGCATTGTTGCTCTGTATTAGCTGCACACACTCAATATAGTAAGCTTGTGAATGTTGTGCACCAAAGTGGGCTTTTTGTAAAAATCACTATAGTGCACCATTTGCCTCAAATAACCATACTCAATCTGTATGCGCAAGAATTTGCACAGTTATATGAACTGTGTCTCTTCATATTCTTTGGTTAGTAAATGACTTTAATATAGGTTTACAAAAATAACTTACGTTCAAATAGGTCTTGCCATTTGTTTTCATTTTAAAACAAGTCATTGATAATGTGGTCTTTTAAACTGTGTCCTAAAAACTGTATATAACTTTTAAAAGTGTATTTTGTAGTTATGTGTTGACTGATTTGTATATATGTTATGTTTTCTGTACCTCTTAAATGTTGCAGGATGCACATCTTCCGCAAACAAAGTTTATGAGAACCAGCAAAGTGGAAATATAATAAAGTATCAAAGTAATGTGACTGATGCAGACAAATACAGCTCACCTGTAAATGTAACATTCAATTTGGGAAATGATGTCTGGGATGATTTTGATGACGACAATTTGCTGGATGCCAGCAGTTTTCTATCTAAAACTGGGACTCCTTTTTTAGGTAAAACCACATAGTCACAGATAATCATATGTTTTATGTTAGCATAAATGTTCAAATTAACTGGTTTATCAGTAAGCAGTGATAACAGCACAGAATTATGAACATAGATTGTCATCAGATGTAAGTGGGTTTGCTAAGTTAGCTTAAAGCCACAAGCAATTTTTAGTTTAGTGATTACAGTGTGTGCGACTAACTACATATGAAAATACATTGTGATTATGTGTGATTGTATTCAAATACATTTTTGTTTTTGAATTTTTCCATTAGTAATTTATGTTATGCTACTTAATGCAATTTAAAGATAACCGGTTACCAGGTTCTACACTGTCATTTGCCAGAAACCCAATTCAACTGGAATATGAAGTTTCTTTTATTTTTACACAAAACTATTTGTTGGTCCACAGTGAGCCACAGTGAACAAAACAAGAAGCAACATTTGGCAAACCATCAGTTTAAAAGTTTGAGCGTTAAAATATATTAGGTGAAGAATAAGTTTAAATGCATTTCTGAACTTTAAGCAAATAAGTGAAACTCTGTATCACAAGCAGTGACAATGGCCGGTGTTTAGCAAACAATGCTTTAAATTATGCATTACATTAAAGAGCCATCACCTCAGACTGCTCGTGATGCAGCAAAAAATTTTCCTTTTAAATATAAGTGGGAATGATTACAGTCATGGAAATACAATCCTTTCACTTGCACACAATGGCTGTCACATATTTTAAGGATCACCTTACAATGACTCTAGTGTATTTCCAGCACAGAAGAACCCCCATTTCCAGTTATACATTGATGTTTAATTGTGTATATACATTTAATTCACAATTCAATTATATACCTAGAATGTATATATTTCTTTCTTTTTTTTCAAATAATATTAATTAATTCTAAAAGATGTACCAAGGGTAACTCTACACATTATACTGTGGTACAAAACTGTGCAATATACTTTAACTATACTTCATTTTGTACCCATTGTTTTATTTTAACAGGAATAACATTCTATAAGAATAGTAATGATGATAATTCTTATTATCCAGTATTTAAAATACCAACATATTTGTCACGCAAGACCCGCGGTCTGGTCCCGGCATACTTACCTGTTCTTCACCGTGGTCCTCCTCGGCACTGAGCGCAGCGATCCCCCACTGTCAGCCACCATCTTGATTTCACAATCTGCCCCTACAGGATATTTAAAGCACCTCATGCTGCAGTTAGGTGCCTATTCTTTGTGTCAGCTTCCTAGCTCGTGCTCAGACGTGGCTCCCTGATACCTTTACTGCAGTTTCCATTGCTTTGCCTATTTCTCTGTGCCATCAGCTCCATTGTTCCAGTGGTATATTGCGGCTGCAGATTATCACCTCCCTGCATCCTACTTCGCTGTTCCAGTGGTATCCTCAGTCCGCAGACTATCACCGCCTAGTGCTCAGCCTTGCTATTCCAGTGGTGTCCACAGACTATTCAGCTCCTCTGCTCCAGTGGTATCTTCTGCCTGCAGATTATCACTTCCCAGTGTCCTACTCCCCTGTTCCAGTGGTATCCCCAGTCCACAGACTATTAACTACTAGCATTCAGCTCCACTGTACCAGTGGTATCCTCTGACCTAAGATTATCACCTCCCAGCATCCTACTCTGCTGTTCCGTCCATTGGTATCCTCAGTCCACAGACTATCACCTCCTATTGGTCAGCTCTGCTGTTCCAGTGGTATCCCCAGTCCGCAGACTATTATCTCCTACTGCTCAGCTCTGCTGTTCCAGTGGTATTCTCTGTCCACAGACCATTAACTACTAGCATTCTGCTCCGTTGTACAAGTGGTATCTTCTGGCCACAGATTATCACCTCCCAGCGACCTACTTCGCTGTTCCACTGGTATCCCCAGTCCACAAACTATTACCACCTAGTGCTCAGCTCTGCTGTTCTAGTGGTAATCCCAGTCGGCAGACTATTATCTCCTAGCATTCAGCTCCACTATTTCAGTGGTAACTTCTGGCTGCAGATTATTGCCCCTGAGCGTCCAACTCCGTTGTTCCAGTGGTATCCTCACTCTACAGACAGTCCTCTCTGAAGAGTCCACTTGTCAGCAGCTTCAGCTCGCCGACTATTGTACTTGGCGTTCTGCTTAGCTCCCCTAGAGCCTTCCCCTGGAGACCAAAATACTTCCAATGTCTCTCTCTTCCAGATTCTCCTATACAGGCCTTGTCTAGCACTCTGCCAGAGGGCCACGTCCTGCGGGGCAGAAGCCGCAAAGTCCATACCTATATTATATGGTTGGAAAATTAATTTGATACCAGATTACAGATGTAGGATTGGGCTGACTTTCTGTGATTTTGTTGGTGAAGGAAAATACAAAATACTAAGAATTTTATCCTTAGATTTAGAGGGAGCCAGTGCAAGGATTGGCAGAGAGGGATATTTGGTTAATAAACCATTATAGCAGTGTTCATAATGAACTGTGGAGAAGAGGCCAGTTAAGAGTTATAGAGTCAAGTCAAAATATAATTATTGCATGAACTAGGATCTTGGTGGCATTATGTTTTTGAAAGTGGTGTATTCTATTGAAATTTCGTATGTCAATGTGCGACAATTTGTTCAATGTATGGATGTGAGTTTGGAAGGAGAAGATATGGCAATTAGTATTGTGAGAATTTGAGAATGAAAAGTACTTGTGGTAACTGTGTTATTAAAAATGATGGAAATTTCAGGTACATGAGGAGCATGCGATGGTGGAAATATTACCAGTTCTGTTTTAGTTTAAAATGGTAATAAGATCAAGCCAAAATCCCAGATAAGAATTCAGTAATAGTAAATGGAGGTGAAGGATAGAACTGGGGAGTAGAGAGATTACATTGAGAATTGTCAGTATAGAGATGGTACAGAAAGCCATAGGTGCTTCTCAGTTCACCAAGGGCATGAGGTATAGATTGAAAACAGAGACTTGCAGTATGAAAGTGGGAAGGGAAGAGATTACACATGTCCAGTTATTAAATTAGTATTATCACTTTAGTGGCAAAACAGTTTATTCTCTTTCTCTGTGAAAAAAACAACACTCTTATGGTATTAAAATACAAATATATTACACTGCTATACAAAGAGTAAACAGTTTAATATGTACAGTTGCTCATTCCATGCAATTGACTGCTAAATCAGTTATCATGTCATATGGGCAAAGATATTTTAAGTAAGCAAGTACCAAAAACATATTGCAGTTAAGAATAATGGATTTCGCACACAAGTTAGTTAATAGAAGCATCGGGATATGTGAAATCAGGAACAGCAACAGCGTTTTGGTTGCCACTCACAGCAGTGTTATGGGTGTATAAAAAATGGGTTGCCATCCACATAACACTCAGCCAAAACCCTTGTGGATGGAAATAAAGTCAATGAAAGGGGCTGATAGAGTCTCATACAACTTGCACAGAATAACATATTGTAAGTTAGTTAAAAGCTGAGTACAACAGTGTTGCTGAAATTGGCATATCAGAAAGCACATCTTGCCAAACCTTATGACAGAAGGGCTCAATAAAGATCTCCTGTCATCAAAAGACAAGAAAGAAGTTGTCATGGCCCAAGGAATACAAATACTGAACAGTTGAGGATTAGAAAAAGTTTTTTCAGCAAGATTATGTTTCATCAATAAAGCTTGAAAAATGTTGCAGTGGTCTTCTGATATCTCCATCCAATAGAACATCTATGGGGTGAGATACAATGTGCTATTTGGAGATCCAACACCAGCTAATCTGTAATAACTAATGGATACATTGGAGTCAGCATGGACCAGCATCCTTGTTCCACATATTTAATACCATGTTGAGCTCATGCTTTGACAAATCTAAGCTGTTCTGAGGGCAACTGGGGAAGCAGTTCACTATAAGCTATGTGTAATTAGATACATGGCTGATCTATCATACTATAAAAGGCGTTTCCTTATATTGTATTTGTGACATCTCCTTAAGATTGTAATTGATGCATGCAGAGCCCACTCACCTTCTTGTTTGTTACTATATTGTTAATATGTTCTCTCTTTTTGTGCAGCACTGAGTATTATGTGCTATATAAATATAAGCATAATAATAAAATATGAAAAAGAAAGGTCATATTCCCACTGTTTGGGACTTATTAAGCATCATTGTTTTGAATTTTGTCTAGTGAAACATGAAAGTAGAATTCCTTAACTACAGTATTACTTAATTTGTTCAACCACAGTAAATTAAATATCAACTATTCAAATATGCATTTACATGAACTTGATTACTTTCCCAAAGGTACCAAAACCCTCTCATTTAACAAGAGTTATTCAAAGGCAACATTTTCATCATCCACAGAACTACAGAAGGGAACCAATTTAAATTCCATTCAACCAGTCAAGTGAGTATTTCGATGTTGTGTTTGAGTCAAGGCCTCAGCACTAATTTTTAGTGAACAGCTCTTAACTGCAACGTTAAACGTTAACAGTACTTTTTATGGCTGCTTATGTTACTCTAACATGTAGCTATGCCAGAAATGTGGCTCTAAGAAATGTAATTTGCTCCTAGCATGGTGATTCTCGGACCTTTGTTACCTGCCACAAAAATACTATACCCATTTGAACTGCGGTTTACTTTGGAGCGAGAGAGGCCTGATTTTAGACAAAATGAGGCTTTTTTAGAAATCTGGGGTGAATTCTGGGCAGGTGTCATTTTGTATTGGCAGGAACATTATAGAAACCACATTGCACAGCGCCCCATTGCTTTTTTGTTGTTGTTTTTACTGCATTTGGAGAGAAACTATATTACTGCATAAAAAAGTGATCAACTGCTGCAGCTCATACTTGCCCAAGGCGAGGACCCCAGGGGTGTGTAATATGTTTATCACTTCTTTAAAAACAATACACACCCCTGGGGTCCTCGCATTGGTCCGTTAATAACATAAATATAACACTCGCGTTTCCAAGTGATGTCACTGTCACTAACGGTATCTTCCCTTGCCGGATTTGTTCAGTCTTCTTTTTAGAAAGTCGTCCTTCAATGCAGGTCTGCATTACAGCATTCGGTATTTTCCTGCCGATGTGACAGGTGTTGGTATTGTGGTCGTCGCTGACATCTACCTCACCCATGAAGGAAGATATGACAGTTATTATGAATTATCTGGAAAGTCTTCATGACAATTTTCTGGCATAGCCACTTTAGGATTAGCTAGAAAGCAGAAACAGGATCTGTAGCAGATGCAAAAGAGGGACAAACCTTCTAGGCAAACAAATGGGTTTAAAGTGATTGTATGGCTCATGAGACAATATACACTTGTTCTCTTAAACAAAGCTCTCTTTCTGACTGGAACATTTGTTTGTAACAATTACAGTGATTTTGTTAACAACAGTCATTTATCACTTTATTCATGCTACCTGTGTTACAATGCCTGCTGCACACACATACCAGGTACCTGTTACAAAATCCCCACCCTTCAGCTCCATTCCTCTTAGCGCCTTGGAGTTCACTCCATCACTTGTCTATACCCTCTAGAGAGATACAGATCCTCTGTCCATAACTCCAATTGGCAGCTCAAGCCAAGCACCAACCAAAGGGAGCAAAGATAAATATACCTGTTTCGTTTTAAGCTCTCTTTCATGTCCAGTCTTTGTTGCCAAATTCTAATGTAACTGACTGCAGAAGATCTACTAGTAGATCTTCCTTATGGAACCACCCAATATCATTAGATAGGCTTCAGTGTTCCAAGCAGCCATCAGGTCTTATGATGAAAATCTGCTAAAAACAGTAACTAGAACTGGATGACTGAAGGCATGGATACAATTACAGTCAGATGGACCAGGTCATTAACACTTGGGTAGGCCAGGAAATGCAGCTAATTTTATTGATAAAACAAGCAAGGGGTGATCAAATGAACATAAATGTTACATAGCACAACATCAAACATAAGCATTAGAGATGACAACATTGGGAATAGAGCTAGGTAAGAGGTAGGTTTAAGTAACTAATTTGGACAAAGACAACATGTATATTTACAGATAGTGGATGAAAAAATAGTAAAAACAATATATAATCACTAGACAGAGCACTGAGCTAACATTTTGCAGCCTGTAGATACTGTGGTATTGAGTAATGGAAAACACTTTCTCAGTTATCATCCCAGAATATCCCATAAATGTTCATTTGGGTTCAGATAATGTTAAAGTGTCATGTCCTTTAACCATTGAGTAACCACACATGCTCTGTGGATGGGAATATTGTCATCCTGGAAGACACTAATCTGGTCAGGAAAAAAATGCTGCAACATGGGATGAACATCATCACTACGATCACTACCAAGTACCATATATTAGTTATTAGCATTGACCTTGCCTTCTAAGGGAATGACTGCACCCAAACCATATCAGAAAAATGTGCCCTATAACATTGTGGAACCACAAATCCCTTCATTGTTGGAAGAAAGCACTCTGTAGAGTTCTTTAGGTTAGTATCACACGTGCACTTGTCTGTTTAAGAAGATGGTGTATGATTTATAATGTATGTATGATTTATCTGACTATATTACCTTCCTCTACTGATTAGTAGTCCATTGCCTGTGCTTTTTGTACCAGTGAATTTGCAAACATGCTTTACCAGGAAGGGGTGTATGTAGAAAGTTGTGGGGCCCATAGCAATTTTTTAAGGACTCTCATGTAGCATCCAATGGTGAAAAACTCATATATTCACATTGGGTTTTAGACGGAAGGTGGACTCCCATCAGCCGTAGTGTAGGGCCCATTGCAGCCGCACCCCCTGCTCCTATGGTAATATATTATTGCCAGGTTTGATGAGGGGTTTATGCAATGCAACCTGGCTATAATTTAGTTTTGACTGTTTTTTATTAAAGTAGGTAGCATTTGTGTATACTCCCTCAAAGATAAATCTTCCCTTTGCCTCCTGTGATAACTGGATAATGTATAGGTAAACTACTAATGCAGCATTTTATTATGTTTAATTTGTATTGCATTTCTGTATAATTGGTCATTTAGCAATTGAACAGAACAACCTGATCACAAAGGATACTATGCATCTTGATTGCATAATAGCTAAACACACACACAAAACCACACTTTGTTCAATCACAGTTTCTTTTCTGTACAATTACATTTGATACCATTTTTATTAGATAAATATGAAATGTTTCCAACATTTGGGCTCAATCAAGTGCATAGATTTTTGATGCCGTTGCCTGTGCAGTATTGATTGTTATAATTTTACTGCATTTCTGTTTTAGCCACAGTTCAATGTGAACGTGCAGGACAAGTTGTCATCAATTTTCACTGTATTTGTAAATACTGTAGGTCACAGTCATGTCTGCATTTACTATATATTTACATTTATGATTTATTATTGTAGGTATTCCCATTTAAGAACAAACTCTGACATTAATATCCAAAAACATGTACATTTTTTGGATACTGATACATTAAAATATGGACCACATGGAAACAAAGTTGTAAGTTCATACTTTATTGTTTATATCCAACACACAAAAATATCCATGTGGATATTTTGCTTCAAACATTTATTCATTGTATTTTATATACTAATTCTCATTTGCTTATGGTGCAGGAGACTGCTAATGAACCATACGTGGGAAAGACTGAATGTAGCCGCAAGTTCTCTAAACTGAATACTCCACCCTCTTATGATGCTAGTCACGCTGTTGACTTTTTTGTCAGTAATAGTACAAGCCATGAAAGGTAAAAATATTTTTAATAAATGTAAATAATGTACATAATAATATAATTGCATATCATGTAGTTTTTATACATTTTGATTTTTCCATAGGATATCAGTGGCAGCAAATAAACATAGAAAGAGTACATACACTCTGTAATTTTACATTTGAACAATGCATACAGTAATACAAAAACATTTTTAAAACTAGTCTTATATAGTTTAGATGGAAATAAAGCATGGAAAGAGGAGGGGCAGGATGTGGGTTAGCAGTGGTGATAATAGTGGCAGAGGTACCAGCGTGAAAGTTATTATTAGTGTGAGTGTAGTCGGCAGTGACTGAATTGAAAATAGGAGTTAAGCTCCCATTAAATAAGGGGTGAAAGTTATGTTCATGTTGATTGACAGAAATGTTGACCATGTATTTTAAGAGTAAGGCATGTTACAACATTCTTTTATGATAATGCACCTCCTTTCCAGTATGTCAAACATGCCTTTTTACAGATAGCCATTGTAATTGTTACAATTACTGTCTATTGAGAGGTTTAATTGAGAGATTTAGATGTTAAATAGTGTAAATAGTGGCATAGCCATTAAATTACTCAAATAGTACTATACTTTGTATTTGTTCCCCTTATTCAACAGCTATGCAATATGATATTTACAAGAAAAAAGACCCCTGGGCAGGACACATAACATCATATGATTATTAACCTTAATTTATATAGCACCTGCATATTACACAGCATTTTACAAAGTATAATTAACTATTCCAATCAGTCCTTGCCTCATTGGATCTTACATTCTAAATTCTCTATCACACACTCTTTGTCATAAGCCAATTAATTTAATTATTTTTGGACTGTGAAAGGAAACCCATGTGAACATTGTAAGAACTTACAAACTCCTGTCACTCAGGTAGGGACAGAGGGATGCCCGTACAGTCGGCTCACGTTGGTATTACCTCCTCAGAGGCACGGGGTCTAACAGTGAGAGAGGTTTTCACCAGGGACTCCCGCAAGGGAGTTTGGACTTCGCTGCTCCTAGACCGCAGGTAGCGGCCCTCTTAGGGGGCGAGACTGTATTGAGAACCAAGATAATAACTGAAAATACCACGGATGAGACGTATCAGAATGACTGAAAAGCTAGGAGACTGTTTCCTAGAGAAACGGTAAAGCCAATATACAGAGAGAAAGTATCAGCCAGAGAGAATGCAGGAGACTGGTTGCGGTGATCTGCAGACAGATGTGCTGGAGACTCAGAGAACAGGTAGCAATGATCTGCAGAGCGTTACCACAGGATAGTGGAGTAGACACAGAGACTGTGATGATCTGCGGATGGATGCACTTGAGACTCGGAGAACAGGTAGCAATCAGGAGCCAGGGAACAGGATGTCTGAACAGGTGGATAGACCTGAAGATCTGGCAACTTACGCAGCTAAGAGGTGTGCTTAAATAGTGCGGTCAAGCATCCAATTGGTTGAAGAAACTGAATGGGAAGAAGTGCTGGTTCTCGCATATGCAGTTCACCAGACGAGATGGAGAGCCACGGCGTCCGTCGCGGAGAAGCCCAGCCGCTGTGAATAGGGTGAGTAACAGCGGGGAGCCTGTTGATCAGCAGGTCTGGTGTGTGACAACTCCACGCAGAAAATGCCCACGTCATATGGCCCCGGTGCTGTAAGGCAGCAGTGCACTATCCTATTGCTGCTTTACCCCGATGATTTTCAGTTCCTAATTACTGGGAAAAGTCCATGCTTCCCAGGCCAAATCCAATTTTATGTAAATGGGATTTTTTTCTTTTTTTTAGTAAATAATTTCTAAGTGTGTGGAGCTATTTTAATGGTCCAACTATTGCAGGTGGTATCATCAGTGACTTTTCTGTTTTCAATGCCACTCATCATACTATGTTGTTAAACTCTCCAGTCATTGCATTTTTAAATTTCAATATGACTGTTTAATAAACTGGCCCAAACAGTTATGTATGATGCAATAGCAGATTATTCTGCTGTTTAGCAGATATATCTTTGTCATTGATAAAATGTTCTTAATGGACAACAATAACAGCAGTGACAGATGCTGGCTATAATAGGTACTGCACTATATTAAACAATATATAGCAGATGTGTGCACATATTTTTTGTGGCTGCATTCTAGCAGTCAATGTACTCTATATATAGGGTCTTTTTCCAATTCAAGCTATTCAACTTATGGTTTATTTTTCAGTGACAACCACGATGAAGAAACACAGGCATTTATTGGAATATTTGATGGGATATTTTAAAAATGCCACAAATATTAAGCCCATTCATGGGGAGAAATGAATATTCAGATTCCACTTTGTTTTCTTCCAGTTCTTTTGAATAATTTTATAAACATTGGTATACTTTGCCTTTTACCACTCTGTTATCCTTTGTAAACATCATAGTATTTTATTGTTTCTATGTTTTGTTGTACACATCACCATACTTTAGACTATGTTACAAAAGTATAATATAACTTGCATTTCTCCAGGTTTCATTGTCTTAGTTTTGACTAGTTCATCGATAATGAACATGCATAGAGCTTTTTAGAAGCCTCTGCTCTAATGAAACATATTTAAAAAGTGGAGATTTTATTTTATGATCCATTTTAAATGATCACATTGAAAATGTTACACTTTGTGCACTTCATTTTCAGAATTAAAAACTAATTTACAGGCTGAATACATACATTAGGGAAACGTTTTTGTTTTTTTATTAATCTGACAGGGATTCTTTGAGAAAGCGAAGTATAGAGAAACCCAACATTGACTGCTAGAACATAGGGATTATTGTCCGTTAAAGGGGTTGCATCATTAAAAAGGAAATAGGTTATTGTAAAATATGGGCTGAATACACCAGTTCATCACTGTGAAATCTTGTGTATATAATGTATATCACTCACTGTGTTTATTCTCACCAACCACCTTCTTCCTGCTCACTTTCTGTATATTTTGGCTTTCTTCCTTCTAAGCTTACTACACATGAGTGCCAGGTTTTTAAATGAAAAAACATGCTTGTGATTGGTGAAGGAATTCCCTTGGATAAAAGGGAGAGGGATGTACTGTGTGATCAGAGCGTGACAGACAGCTTCTAGTTGGACCTGCCTCTATAGGCAGCTCTATGGAGTGTGAGCATGGTAATGAGGTTGATGACAGGGAGAGCAAGGAAAAAAAACATATTCCTGAGATAGGGTTGTGAAACAAAGTAATTGTTGTACATTATTCACACACACAGAATTCCATAGTATTGGGAAATCACATTAAATTGAATTAATTGACCAAACACTACAATAGTTGATTTCTATTTTCCATAATACAACACCTGTAACAAAAGAGGAGATTGAATATCAGTGTGAATACATACTGTGCAACCGAGTGTTCATTTCAAATATTCTATTATAAAATACAGTTATTCAGCTCTACTGTGAGCAATAAATAGCAAATATTACTATGATTATTCCCCTTTAAAATAGCCTTGTCTTTACACAAAATGACAATAATTCTCATTGTGGAATCTATATTCAGCTATAGAAATTGCAGTTTTTCATATCAATCAATTAAAGGCAATTTCCTTCATTTTTGGAATGTTCTTGCAACTCAGATATATGTACTTTCCTGTGTGCCTCTCTTGGTTTATTTTTCATTAGCAAAATTAATTAATTTAATACTGTTTGTAAGCATAGTACTTGTATTGCTAACATTAGCATAGAAACCATGTTGTTCTGTTTTTCAGCTGTATCTAAATAATTAGAGACTTCTTACTGCATGTATGCATGGAAAACCTCAATAAAGTAACTTTAAAGTGTTAATGTGTTCATCTATTTCACGTAAAATGATGATTGGGTGGGGTATGCTTAATAATACTCCTTCAGAATGCATGTTATAAATAAATCCAAGTGTGTAATTTACTTGATAAAAACCCTTCGGAATAATGGAAAAGTGCCCTTGAAAAATATTGTAAATGGTGATATTTAAGCTCTTGCTACAAAACAGCAATGTGTTCTGAATTATGGTACAATTTCTACAATGGTATTCAATGTTAACAACATGTTCAACTATTTGTTTTAAGGATGCAATTTAAACACACAACATTTATAATCATAAACAGCTGAAGGGTTTTTTCTTCAAATCAATAACACTTTATTCCGATATTAAAATCTTGGTTTTAAGGAACATTTTGTAAAAATTGCATATGTTATCATATTTGATGCTCAAGCACATTATTCTAGCAAGTCATTATGATGCCGCCTACCTTGTGTAGTTATATGGTGGTTATAATATATTACTAATAATAATCTTGTATATTAAAATTATTGATTTGTTTGTCTGTTCGGTTATGCATTCGGACACACCTGCACAGATTGGGATGAAACCAATGCAAGGTGGTCCAGTTGGATCCTGGCTAGGTTTTAGGGGGGGTTTGGGTCCCAGCCAGACCTCCCATTGGTGTACACTGGAAATATATAGAGAGAGAGCTGCAGCGCATGCGGCCACGCATGCGCAGCAGCTCCATTTCGGCGGCACTTTATTGTACAGCAGCCGCGGCGCTGTCAAAGAAGCATCCGCGGTGGTGCTGTATACAATACAGCACCGCAGTGGATGCTTCTTTGACAGGGCAGCGGCTGCTGTACAGTGCCGCTATGTAGGAGCACTGTTTAGCCCCAGTTCTTCGCGGAGGGGAGGGGTTTCTGGAGAACCAGAAACCCCCCCTGTGTGCGCCCCTGACTGGGCAGAAATTTGACCCGGGGAGCCTTCTCTGAGCCTGCATTCGGACACCCTTGCACGGATTGGGATGAAACCAACGCAGGGTGGTCCAGTTGGATCCTGGCCAGATTTTAGAGGGGGGTTAGAGTCCCGGTTGGACCTCCCGTTGGTGTATGCTGGGCAGAGCTTTGACCCAGAGAGCCTTTTCTGAGCCTTCCACTAGATGGATTTGGATGACATTTAATATAAAAACAAAAACAACACTGGGCAGCCACCTCATGGGTATGTTGGAAGAACTGCTAATCTGCTAATTATATATAAAAGGTTGACAATTACATCCTACTCATTGATAACGTAATAACATGAAGATTTAAACCTGGACAACGCCAGGTACTTGGGCTAGTATAATAAAGAATAATATGAGCATTTTCCTTTGCCTTCTGCCGCTCCACAAAATGTATGTTATGCATACTTTGGGCACAGAAGATGTACATTGTCACTAACACCCCCATCTGGCTACTCTAATTTAATATCTTATCAAATATTCACACAGTCAAACAACATATCACCTCTATTTTGTCAGGAAACCTCTCCTAACTGCCTTTACCAGTCACAACCCGCACATTGGGCACTTGTGACTTGGAAGTATTTACTGTATGGAGTTACACAGGATTCCAGCACTCAATCTTTCTCTCATCTAGCACACAGGTTACAGATTTGCTGAATCGCCCACGAACAGCACTCACACAAACACACCTACTTCAGTTTGCCATCACCTATTGAATAAGGGCAATAAGACCCCAATTTACTGCCTTCCACTGGCACACAATGAGCACTCCATGTTACCCACAGTTAGCAAGCCACACACCAGCAATCAAAAGGTTAACAGGGGGCACTTGAAGGGAGGGGAAGGGGCTCTCCTCAAGTCCAAATACTGTAGTTGCAACACCCTCAAGGCTCTATGACACAAATGTACATGTAGGCACACAGTCAGCTTAGTATGCAAATGTATTCACAATTCACACCTCAGCAATGAAAGGTTTAGCATGGTCAAGCAATCTATCTCTTCTAGACAGGCATCGAATTTGTTTAGAGCAATAAGGACATCACTTATTAAATGTTAGATTTAATATATTACTATATATATATATATATATATATATATATATATATATATATATATATATATATATATATATTTTGTAACAAAATGAGGCATTTAGATGGCAATATGCAGAGAAAGCAGGGAAGTAAAGTAAAACATTTGTGCAGCAATGCACCTAGGTTAAATGTAAAGACCTATGTGTAAGAAACAATAGTTTAAGTTTGGTTAACTTACATGCAGAGAAATCCTTCCTCTCAGCAAACAGACAGGGTGTGCCTCTTTAGTGCAAACAGAGCCAGTGATGGGGCGTTTCCTTTTAAAGAGAAGGTGGGTGTGTCATCTGTCCATCAAGCTAAGGCTGGGGGAGGAGTATCAGGTATAAAAGCTTGTTTGTCTCATTTGTGCATGGAGATCAACACTGGGGAAGCTGGCTGGTCTTCAGAGAGCTGAGCTATGTCTAGCTAGCTGAACAAAATACAACCTGTGTGTCTAGCGCTTTGTTCGGTCCTGCAGCCTTTAGTATGTACTTAGAGTTCCACTTGATACTCTCACATATCACAAACAGTACAGATGGTTTAATACATACACAAAAGCGCTTTCCTAGTCGCACTTCAAGTTGCGTCACTGGTAGTATGACCGTGGACTTCAGCATCTATTATACATACTGAAACATAGAAAAATTTTCCATAGCGCAGTACATGGTACTCATGGACCCGACGGTACCTTATATCAGATGAGATTGTGGTGAGCTTATGTGATTTACGATGTTCATGCCTGCTTTGATCTGCCCTATGGTACGGGTCCTGTTTTTATAGCTAAACATCTGTTATAGATGAATTTTATTAAAAGGTGAAACACTAGATTGTTTCTTTCTTTTTGTATGATATCTGGAATATCTGAGGGATTACGTGTATCTTGCGGTACACGTGAAGTGCCTTCCTGACGGGTGTACAGCAGTGGTGTATTGAGACTCCAGAAAGCCAAGGAGGACTCAGAAAGAGGATTTCCGCTATATGTGGGGCCATATATTCATCTGCATCTTGTGAGCATAAACCCATTGGGACGTGGAGTGGAAGGGGGAGCACGGGTGATTGGTGGTGACCCGCAGATTGAGACACATGTCTTCTCCCACTTTTAGACCATTGATACAAATGTTAGACTGTACTGCGCTATGGAAATTTTTTCTATGTTTCAGTATGTATAATAGATGCTGAAGTCCACGGTCATATCACCAGTGACGCAACTTGAAGTGCGACTAGGAAAGCGCTTTTGTGTATGTATTAAACTATCTGTACTGTATGTCTAGCTAGCGTTTAGGGTCTCCAAGTATTGCTGTGAAATCTGTACGGTGTCAAAACATTTACCATCCTGACAATAAAACTACATAAAAAGGAAGAAGGTGTTCGCGTGTGCTTCAGCAGTAGCCGGCTCTTGCCACAATATATATATATATATATATATATATATATATATATATATATATATATATATTAAAAAAGGCAATAAACAATTGATATACAAATAAAAAGTTGCAAAACAGGTAAACAAAGGGATAAAATTCAGAGTATAACTTACAGACAAGTTAGTATAATCTGCACCGAGGGAAATTGACTGGAAGATGGACAGCTTATCAATTCTGATTGATTTCCCAATAAATTGTCATTAATGGACTTAAAAGGGAAAAGGAAATAAAAAGGGCTCTCCTGTGACTCCATTGGTAATTTATTTCATGCTACTCTGATTGAAAAAAACCCCAATGAAATAGCAAAGATGATAAAACAGTACATGATAGATGTAGACAAAGTATTTCTGACTACACCAAGTTTACAGCAGAAGCGAGTTTGGGAGCTTCACTCCTTCTAGCTGCAATTGTGGGAGTTAATCGTAAGATGCAGGAACAATATATTCTTTTTGGTCCATTGGTGCTAGTCGTTTTTGTTTTCCAAAGGACTCAGTATACCTGTCTCACTGAATACAGCAGGAGCTGCAGGAGAGGTAAGTGATACTCTACTAGAGAGTGTATATAGCAAACAGTTACAGGTAGGATGGGCAGCACGATGGCCAAGTGGTCAGCATTTCTGCCTCACAGCACTGGGGTCGATTTAGTTCAATTCCCGAACATGGCCTTATATGTGTGGAGTTTGTATGTTCTCTCCGTGTTTGCGTGGGTTTTCTCCGGGTGCTCCGGTTTTCTCCCACACTCCAAAAACATACTAGTAGGTTAATTGGCTGCTATAAAAAAAAATTGACCCTAGTCTCTGTCTCTGTCTGTCCATGTGTGTGTGTATGTTAGGGAATTTAGACTGTAAGCTCCAATGGGGCAGGGACTGATGTGAATGAGTACAGCGCTGTGGAATTAGTGGCGCTATATAAATAAATGATTATGAGGATGGGGGTTATATATGCAATATAGACAGTTAGAACCTCATTTAGAATTAGAGGCTATTTGTTGGGTGTAAATATATATTTGTATTTAGATTTTAACATATCTTAGAATTGCGACCAGTTATGCATGAAAAGATGGAACGAGGATAGGCAAGCATATCTACTCTATAGTTGAGCATATGCTTTTGCATCAGCAAAGTATAAATACTGTTATATTTTTAATTAGATGTATCTTGAAATATGTGCAACTCAAAATACAAATGTAAGACCGCAATATTTTCCACCAACTTTTTATGCATACATTTGGACAAACTGTAAATAAAGCTCTTAGACCCTAAGAGAAACATTGCACATAGGAAAATTTTCCATAAAGAAGATCCTAAAGCAGTTATACTTGTTTTAAGTGGATGCTGAAGGCTGCATATTAACTTTGTTGAGGGGCATCAGATCACATTATAAGTTCATGCAGCTAAAACAGTAGTTTAATCCATGGCTGGCTAGACAACCTGGAAAGAATACAATATCATTCAATGACAGACTAATATGCTACATAGACTGTGAATGCACTACACTCACCTTACCACTAAAAAGAGGGGGACATTTTGCTTGCCATCATCATCATTTATTTATATAGCGCCAACATATTCCGTAGCGCTTTACAATTGGGGACAAACATAGTAAACTAATAAACCAACTGGGTAAAACGGACAAAGAGGTGAGAAGGCCCTGCTCGCAAGCTTACAATCTATGGGACAATGGGAGTTTGACACATGAGGTTAAGTCTACATTTTGCATTTCGGCCAAGCCAGACTGCAAAGGTAAAAGTGACTCATAAGCTAAATGATCCTGTCACACAACAATGTTGGTCAAGGGGTAGTTGCCTTGTGTGAAATTGTGTAACAGGTGGTAATAGGGAAATGTAGTAAGGTTAAGAGGGTGGTTGAGGAATATTATAAGCTTGTCTGAAGAGGTGGGTTTTCAGAGAACGCTTGAAAGTTTGTAGACCAGAGGAGAGTCTTATTGTGCTAGGGAGAGGATTCCATAGAGTGGGTGCCGCCTGACAAAAGTCCTGTAACTGGGAAGGGGAGGATGTAATGAGTGTGGATGAGAGACGCAGATCTAGTGCAGAACGGAGTTGGCGAGTTGGGAGATATTTTGAGACAAGAGAGGAGATGTATGTTGGTGCAGCTTTGTTGATGGCCTTGTAGGTTAGTAAAAGTATTTTATATTGGATTCGGTAGAAAACAGGCAACCAGTGTAGAGACATACAGAGTGATTCAGCAGAGGAATAACGATTTGCAAGGAAAATCAATCTTGCAAAATAGATTGTAGGGGTTTGAGTCTGTTTTGGGGAAGACCAGTAAGGAGGGAATTACAACAGTCAATGCGGGAGATGATAAGTGCATGAATTAAGGTTTTTGCAGTGTCTTGCGTGAGATATGTGCGAATTCTGGAAATGTTTTTTAGATGTATGTAACATGATTTAGACATAGAGTCAATGTGGGGAACAAAGGATAGGTACGAGTCAAGGATTACACCTAGGCAGCGAGCTTGTGGGGTGGGATTTATGGTCATGTTATCAACAGAGATAGAAATGTCAGGTATGCTCTTGTTAGTGGGTGGAAATATTATTAACCCTGTTTTAGAAAGATTAAGTTTGAGTTGGCGAGAGGACAACGAAGATGAAATGGCAGAAAGACAGACAGTTACACGGGACAACACAGATGTTCCGAGATCAGGAGAGGATAGATACATTTGGGTATCATCTGCATAGAGATGATACTGAAATCCAAAGGAACTTATTAGATTTCCAAGAGAATCTGTATAAATAGAGAACAGCAGAGGACCTAGCACTGAGCCTCGCGGTACTCCAACTGATAAAGGAAGTGGAGCAGAGGTGGCCCCAGAGAAATTAACAGCGAAAGAGTGATTAGAAAGGTAGGATGAGAACCAGGATAGAACAGTGTCTTGAAGACCTAGGGATTGCAGCGTTTGTATGAGAAGAGAGTGGTCAACGGTGTCAAATGCAGCCGAGAGATCCAGGAGAATTAGGAGAGAGTAATGGCGTTTAGTTTAAGCAGTGATCAGATCATTGACAATCTTAGTCAACGCAGTCTCTGTGGAGTGTTGAGAGCGAAAGCCAGACTGAAGAGGATCCAACAGATTGTTTGCGGAAAGGAAGCATGTGAGGCGAGTGTAGGCAAGTCTCTCTAGAAGCTTGGAGGGGCACGGGAACAGAGAGATGGAACGGTAATTTGAGAGAGAGCTTGGGTCGGAATCTTGTTTTTTTAGAATAGGAGTATTCACTGCGTGCTTGTATAGTGATGGAAACATGCCAGTAGAGAGTGAGACATTACAGATTTTAGTTAGAGGTGAAATGAGCACAGGAGATAGGGATCTACCAATTTGCGAGGGAATAGGATCAAGAGTACAGGAGGTAGAGTAGTAAGATAAGAAGAGAATAGAAATTTCCTCTTCATTTGGTGGGTCAAATGAAGAGAGGGTGTCAGAGGGTAGTGGGAAGGAATTGAGCTGATTGCTTGTCGAGGAAGAGGATACCATTTCTAGTCTGATCTTATCAATCTTGTCCTTGAAGTAGGAAGCAAGATCCTGAGCACTGATAGTAGATGGAGGGTTGCTGGAGAATTAACCGGTGGTAGTCACTTTAACGGTGCTGATATCACTGAAAGTGACTGCCACGAATGAAAAAAACGAAAATGACTTCCCCGACTTAGAATAAATGATTACTGACCTTAAGAATAACACAACAAGTCCCTGACATTGTGATACCAAATCACGATCACCAATAAGAAAGGCATGTTCTTTGGACACCATTTTAAATTGCAACCTCTCTATGACTATTTTTAAAGGGCCAATGCCAATAAGTTAGTAGGAATCTTAAATGTGGACACTTAAATAGTCTTGTAAAAAGGGCCAATATGTGAAGTAGTGTGGTAAAATTAAAAAGCAATGTCTAAATATGTCTGAGATAAAAACAGGCAGCCACTCACTAGATTCTCATCAACTCAGTTCAATACAACAGAGAAAGTTGTCATTTTTTGTAAGATCAGATTCTCTGTTTTTATAATTCCATATTCAGAAGGCTTTCTTCAAAAAATAAATTTTACATATTTTCATCACCTACACCACTTAATCAGGGACACTTTAATGAACTCGGAGTCCTCATATAAAAACGACTTTCAAAGGACCTATTGATTCATTAATTAATAATTAGTTGAAGACGTAGTAAAACAAACTAAAACTCAATCAAGCAGATTAATTTCATAACAATGAGTTGATTTAACATTATGACAAACAATTTATCCGTATAAGGGAAAACATATATAGGTGCATCACTCAATCTATAGTACATGCAGTACAAATAAAAAGTAGTACATCTAAAACATCCTCTGTATCAAATTATGTAATTAGAACATATCATATAAAAAGCAGCAATCCATTATTATCCAAAATGAATAACACACAGTAATATATATATATATATATATATATATATATATATATATATATATATATATATATATATACATACATACATACATACATACATACACTAGCTGAATTATCCGGTGTTGCCTGGATTTAAATCTTCAAGTTATTACGTTACCAATGCGCTGATGTAACCATCTACCTTTTAAAAATATTTAGCAGCTAAGCAGCTCTTCCAACACACCCATGCGGTGGCTGCCCAGTGTCGTTTTTATTTTTATATTAAATGTGGTCCAAATCTATTTAGTGGAAGGCCCAGAAAACAGGCTCCCTGGATCATAGTTCTGGCTAGCGTACACCAATGCAAAATCCAACCAGAACCCTAACCCCTGTAAAACCTGGCCAGGACCCAACTAGACCACCTTGTGTTGGTTTCATCCTAATCGGTGCAGTGGTGTCTGAATGCATATCTGGACAGAAACAGGCCAATGATTTTTATATATAATTCTCCTTATTTTCTGTAATAATAATAATAATAAAAAAGAGATTAGGGGAAAATTAGTTATAAACGCTTTCTAAATCAGCTGTGTCTTATACAAAAGATATATAGACAAATAGTGGGCACTTGATATAACACTTAAAACAATTTATTCGGCACAAATAAATACATAAAAATATATATCACTTTTGGCCATGCATAATTTGGGACAGAGAGCACGTTAAAAATTCAAATTGCACATATTCTCAAAAAAGAGCTAATGGTATAGTTATTAAAGATCCTATATCAGCATTATTAATGAGTAGATCAATATATTGAATTCAGCCATGATCACATTTGACATCAGAGAGATCTACCATTTTGGAACTCATATACAGAAACACAGTCTCTTTTGGCTCCAGCCTGTGGAACAGGAAATAGTATGTCCAAATCCCCAAATGGTTTCAGCTCAGTTCCGACTGATGGTGTAAGAAAGACTGTATTACAAAAAGGAATAGTCTCCCTTAATCATTGGATTCTTGTGGGCGTATTCAATTGTTAGCGTTAACACTAACAAATGAGTGCTCAAAAAATCTTAGCGTTAATACTGTAATTACTCGCGGAATTTCAGCTCGCTGCTCCCTGAGCTGCGAGCTGAAATTTTGCGAGTAAACTACCGTATTAACGCTTTTCGCGCGCAATATTACCGTATAAACGGTAATATTTTTTGAGCGCTCGTTTTTCAGCGTTAACGCTAACAATTGAATACGCCCCTTAGAGTCATGATACGTTATAACATTAAGAGACTTTCTGTTTCTATATTCTTTTGAAGATAACCTGTGGCTTTATGGTGTGACTTAGCTATGTGCACGGAAGCTAAGCAGTGTTCTTTCGGGATTATTTTTGGATGGAGGACCTCTTCTGCTCTTTGGGATTTGCTTTGCTTTTCAAAATTTTTAACTTATTAATATATTCATTTTGGAACAAATATCATTTATATCCACAGGGGATTTTACCCTAAGTTGGAATTGTCGCTATTGATAGAGATTATGATTTTTAGTAAAATGGCATTTACGAGAATTCTTGATGGGGAATTTGAGTCTTTTCGATTGTTCTAAATATTCCAATATATTAGTATACTATGTATTGTTAAAGAGGATATAACAGTCTCTAGGGTTTTATTGTGTATTATTAAAATTGTTTTTAAGATTTTCAATGAAATAGTCTGTGTACAAACAAGGACTGTTATTTAGAATGGGAGCGAGAGAAACACCCACAATAGAAACCAGAAAGTTATATGTACAAGTTGCATAATGAGATTGTTCTGTTCCCTCTAATTAGAGGTGGTAAATGAATTAATTGGATCTATGTGGGACTATATGAAGATCTCAGTCAGAACACATGCTAATTCTGGTTCTGATGAAATGGCTTATGAAGCCGAGAAACGCGTCAAGCAAGGAACTGGCCAGATTGCACAAGTGCATTTTCTCTATATTCAAGAGATTTTGAGGACTTTTAACAACTTCAGCACGGGCATTTTGATACTTTGCAAAACGTTATTAAGTGAGACGGCTTCTCTTCTGCGAGATACATTACAATCCAGCACGGATATACTCTCTCACTATAAAAGCGCTCATGAGCGGGACAGCCCAGTCTTCTGCGATATCTACAAGCTGCAGTGACAAGCAGGTGATATATAACACACTGACCGTCTTGAGCCTATAGCTATGAATGAATAAACACATTGCCACACATATAATTGTGTTAACTTGATCAGCAAAAGGAGAGTTAATGAACATTTCTTACACCATCAGTCGGAACTAAGCTGAAACCATTTGGGGATTTGGACATACTATTTCCTGCTCCACGGGCTGGAGCCGAAAGAGACTGTGTTTCTGTATATGAGTTCCGAGATGGTAGATCTCTCTGATGTCAAATGTGATCATTGCTGAATTCAATATATTTATCTACTCATTACTAATGCTGATATAGGATCTTTAATAAGTATACTATTAGCTCTTTTTTGAGAATATGTGCAATTTGAATTTTTAACGTGCTCTCTGTTCCAAATTATGCATGGCCAAAAGTGATATATATATTTTTATGTATTTATTTGTGCCGAATAAATTGTTTTAAGTGTTATATCAAGCGCCCACTATTTGTCTATATATCTTTTGAATGTTTATAGGTTGGATACCTATTAGTGGTGCGGCTGATATACATTTTTAGGTTATAACTAGCGCCCAATTTGTATATTTGTGTCTTATACAAATTCACCTCCTCAAATATATAATATTTAAAAAAAAACATTACATAAAAGACATAACATCTATCACTAAGTAAATCCTTATTTGATTTTATATGGTAATAAGAAAATTCAAGAGAAAGTGATCAGAGTGTTTTCTGAATCAGCTGTAATGATTGATATTATTATACCACCTACGAGTAAACCTGACAGAAAGATAGTATGAACTGAATAATTGGAGAAATATATATCAAAGGTGTTTGTACACCAATGTTCTCATTAACACTAAATAAAGTGTCATATGGAATCTCTTCTTTTCCTAGTAAATAATGAGGTACTTAAGTCCATATTAACCATCTTTATCTGGCTTTACCACATAGGAATTAAGAAACTTAAAAACAAATTTTTATGAAGGAACTCTCCTAAAGAAACTGTGTTTATACATTGTATATAATATTGGAACATTATGTTAAGTTCAGAGAATAATTAAATAGAAACACCCATATTAGCATCTGATATAAAAAGTTAAAGATCGAGAGTCTGCATCCTTTAAGTATGACTGTTAACCATCCTTTATATTTATTGATTCAGAGGAATATTAAATACCCAATTCTATGTGACTCAATATATGTATACATGTGCATTAGCAAATTATTTCCAGTCAAAACACTGATTGAACCGACTCAATGCTTATTATATTTAGAAAATAGTAATTTGTTAAGGGTCTAACCAAATACAATGATCTATTAAAATATTAGTAGTTTAATCAAAAACATTAATACAACGCTTTTTAATCTTCTGCAGGGGACTATTAAATTAAAAATATCTACATATTCTCCCCAAATAGATTCTTTTAATGATTAACTGTCATATCCTTCACAAAACGACAAAGGGAAAGATTTACTAAAACTTCTCAAATGGAAAAATTGGGGTGTCGCCCATAGCAACCAATCAGATTCTAGCTACTTCTAGTACATTCTAGAAAATGATAGCTAGAATCTTATTATGACTAACCAACATTTACTACATAAATATATTAGGCAAAACTATTATATCTAAGGCCCTCCTCTGAATATCTGCCATTATTTTTACAAAGCCCTATAACTAGATGAAACAGAACTGACATGCTTTAGCAAGTACTGTGGTGATTGCACAAATACAAATTAAAATGTTCATATTAGACCTTATCTGTCAGATTACACAATGGCAATTCCCATTTCACCTCTCCTATTTTCTCCCGGCCACATTCTCACGGCTCTAGATGCTTAGTTGCCCCGAATTGGAAAACGTGCAGACTGTCCTACTATCCCAGCTCTGATTAATAATCTTTGGCTGATTCATAAATTAGAACATATTACTTGCATCATAAACGACGGACCCAACCAATTTATATCAACCTGGCAGCCCTGGTGTGACTATTTTACCCTTTGAATTTCCTCTCCCACATACTGATTGATACAAAATTGTTTAGAGAACTTAACCTCCTCTGTTTATTTATTCTCCTTCTCCTCTTTCCCTCTCGTTTCTTTGCAATACTAACATACCCAACTTTCCTTGTCCATCTCCTTGGGACCTTTCCCCTTCTCCATTCTGCACCATGTACACCGGTCATATATTTACATTGACTTCCACCTTTTTGTGATTTTTGCTCTAAAACAGTGCGCTCAATTGTATTTAACGTGACACATTTCCATTCCTCCCTTGGTCCCTGTCTGTTATTCTGCATCCTCCTCCTCTCCCATTTGTTATGTAAAATTTCAATAAAAATTTAAAAAATAAATAGATAAAATGTTCATATTAATCCCACTGTAATATTACAATAAAGAGAGCACAAGTTCAGACACAATTCATTGTGTGCACAATGGTAACAAACTGCCAAAGCACAGTATTGTTGTCTATTTATTTATCACTCAGTCCCTACAAGGACTTTATGACAATTACCTCATATGATGTGTATGTCCTCTGCACTAGAATATGTGGTTGTAATCATTATCTTATTTGACCATGCAAGTATTATTTTATGGGAACATAAGTGCAGAAATCAAACAAAGGAAGTAGGCTTTTTTCCATTATATTGTTTAGTTTGTATCTTGCTTGTAGCTGTAGACTGTAATCTATATGAGGATATGGATATCGGGGGTAGTCATAGCGACGCTGCTAGTAACAACGCCATATATTTAGACAAAAAATTACCTATCCCCATAAACCCGACATTGAAAATATATAGATTTGCAAGAACGCACACAGAATACATGTCCGGCACTGCTGACGTAAATTCCGGCTGCTGAAAATGCTGCCCACTGGGATTCACGTCATTTACAATTCCGGCAGTGAGATTTTTGTTTTTAAAGCAGCAATGCTAAAACCCGCAGCATAGATTATCTAATCGAAAGGTTAGGGTTAGAGTTAGGATTCGGGTTAGGATTAGGGGTAGGGTTAGGATTAGGGTTACGAGTGCTAGATAATACAGGAGAGTACTTGCATTGCTACTTTAAAAACATAAATCTCATTGTCGCAATTGTAATTGACGTGAATTCCACTGTCCGGCATTTTCACCAGCCGGAATTTATGTCAGTGGTGCCGGACATGTAATCTGTGGGGGAATTCAATTCCACCCTGAATAGCGCAGTGTTAACTGTATTACCATTAATAAGGTCATTTTAACACAGATTTCTGCAAAAAGCCAGCATTGAAATTACCGTATTAATAATAATTATGCTCACTATTACTGTAATATCGGTAATAGTGCACAGGCCACGTTACTTTTTACAGTAATGACTTCCCCCTGTGTGTAGCCAGAAGGACTGCACCTTGTGATACATGATGCGTATGTATAAACATATTCTCTCACCTAGCAAGAACCAGTAAAGGTGATCTTTAAGGCAGAAGAAGAGTATGCCTTCTGATCACCATTCAGAAGACTTCATTACTAGAACTCACAGTAACATCAGAATAGATACATATTCTGATGGTCACTTCCAATGCGCCAGATGTTATAATTTAAATGTTTATGCCCACCTTCAGTATTACATTCATACAATTGTACTTGTCCAAGACACAACATTATACTAAATTACACTTTATGTGCAGGAGAATGTAAGACTGCTTTCCCCTTGGCAGGCATGAAAACTGGTGCTTGGGTGAGACCTCTTCATTGCATCTGCCTTAGTTTAACTACTGACTGTTGTAACCATCCTTCTAAATGTAAACATGGGAGTTAAAGAGAGTATCAAGAGAATCCAAGGGGAATGGTGGTGTACACAAAAAAAAAAAATCAAATAAGAAGGGATTTTATTTTCACCTAATTGTCCACTGTAATATCTTATTTGGTCATTATGAATTCTAATAAATGGCCCATGATAATTAATATTTATGTATGAGTCTCACATTGGAATGTTTTAAGAAAGTTCACAATGTTGCATTTTCCATTGTATAACCTGCCACTACAATACCCTACCAAAGAAAAGCACATCAAAAGGTACACAATGGAAATGATATGCTTGAGAAAAGATAAATTATGCTTTGTTTTGTTATTTAAACAAAACTTTCAGACAATATCCATCTATCAACCTAACAACAAAAGCATGTGTCTGGTAAAGAAAAAAAAGACATATATTTTCTCTCCCACTACAATATTGATGACAAATTCAGTTTATGGAATTTTATTACTAAGTGCAAATAATTCCCATAGTTGTAACAAACAAGAAACAGGTGCAGAGCCGAACCTCATTTGCATATAAATGAAATCATTTCGGTGCAAGACAAAATATTAGAAAATATACATTTTTATGCCAAACTCCTGATAGACTCACAAATATTAAGGTTATACATTGCAATTTTGAAAAGCATGTTGCATATCAATGACAATGCCATATAACGAAAATCCAATTATATTTAGTCTGTTTCAGTGTAATCCACTGAAAGAAGATACATTTTAATAAAAACAAGTTGAAATACAACTGCTAAATAATTGCATTCACCGAGGTCAACAAGGTATATCAAAGTTGACAGATTTTTTTTTTAAGACATTTAAAATTAAAATGGCAAAAAGTGACTGATGGAAATATTTTAAAAATACAATATTATTACTTGCATTTGAAAGGTGATGGAACAAAGCTATGTATTATATAATTAGCAAAATCATCCTACATTATGGGACAGGGGACTGGCACTTTACTACATGCGATTCATGTACATAATGATACAGAAATAATATTTCAATGAGAGGTGAGTGTCACTATCTATAAAACATTATTCTCTCATATCAATTGGTTACTTTCCATTGGTTATACTGCAGCACTGCAGTTGCTACAAAATAGCACGTGTTTAAATCAATGCAAATGGAAAAGCATATATAAGAGCTCATAAAGAGTGATAACCTTCAAATGTCACACAATGTATTATACAAAGGTCAGATTAATATCAATATGTTTGCACATGTTGTTTTTGCTAGAGGCCAAAGTATAGTCATTTACATTTTACTATCCAGATTCTCAAAAGGTAAGCAAAGTCAGTTGTGGGCTAGTATAGGACATTAGCTCTTGGGTGCTGTCACGGAGGAAGGAATTCAGTGTGGCCACCTAGTGACGACAATTGATAACCACATGGGGTTTCGCCACCCACAACAACAAAACATTCTTTTATAGTATGTGACTGCTCCTAGTTCCCTCCTGGCTGACGCCTCCTATATTCATGCCCTGCTTTCTGATTAAGACACCTGTACTGCCAAGCTAAGTTTATGTATGCAACCACTCATAGAAAAGCTGCTTTTAGATGTAGCACCCCTTTCCCTAGCACAATGAAAGAAGTGGTGAAATGTTCTCTCTAGCTTCAGTGCCTACATCCGAGTCTTCTGCACTGTATGGTGGGATGCAGACTGTGACTGAATTCACCAGGGGGTTGACTCGGGCAGCCCCTTGTACCCGACCACACTAACCCTCTAAATAATAATGTACAGCACACTGTAATTGCAAACAATCAACTGGATGTTTATTTTGGGGAAAATAAATGGGAGAGGAGGATTTAAATATGGGGAAATTATAAACAGGATAAATGGGACATCAGGTAAGATATTAATCAAAAGCAACAGCAAAGCAATAACTAAACAACAAGATGTCCACCGCACATACATTCACTTGTGCCCCAAACTCTCCCATAACGCACCCACACACAGCGTGAACATATAAATCAACAATAATTACAATCCTGCCAATATTAAATAATTTGTAAGGTTAACTAAATAACATTGGTGCACTTGTTGAAACATTGGCAACATGTATTTGTTTTCATTATTCCATTAAGTCTGTTTTAATTTTGTACATAATATCTAGAATCCTCTTCATTTTGAGATTTCATTAGGTTGTTAGCACCCTATCCACTCACCATATTTTGTACCACTATTCTTTAACATACTTGGGTTGCTTGTATGTAGGTTAGTAGTGGGCTGTTTCAATTTGTCAGCGTGGACACACCTATAAATATCTTTTATATTTCCACATCCATGACTCCAAGAATATTTAACCTACTGAAAATATAACAACTCATAATTGGACCCAGATTGGCATGTTGAAGTAGGCTGAGGAGACAAAAACATATTTCTTCACCATTTCTCCTCTTACACAATTATTTGATAACTTTCATTTAGGAGTGAACACTATCGCTTTTAAGAAATTAGAATATAGAAGTCATCTAATAATGTGTATTGTGCCTTTATGATTGCTTTAAATATAATGTAGAAGTTAACAAGGAAAAATAATGAGTACATGGCAATGTTCCAGGAAATGTGTGGAACATGCTTAAAGATAAGAGAGGAGCTGGCAAGAAATAGTTTATTTTAGATAACATTGTAACTTGTAGTGTTTTGAAATATACTTTGCAAGGCTAAAATCATAATGACAGATTTATAGCCCCAATTATTTTAGACATATGTTATAACTTTTTGCATGCTAGAAAAAGTTTCAGAGTGCTATAAAAATGTATAATCTTGCAATAAATAGAACAGTTTCTAAACACACAAGAGATGTTGTTGAGTTTTCTCTGTTCTCTGATCATAATGCATGCATGCAGTAAAGAATTGCTTTGATTGTGTATAGCTCAGTTAAATCCACCATATGCTATTTGTGGATTGAGACACCTTTAAAAGTTGGTCACAGACTGGAGACTCCCATGCGAGCCAGCTGGTGAGTTCATCAGGTGTGCCCCCCATCAGGGAAGCCCAGGCTAACCAGGGATTGCCTGGTTCAGAATACTGGAGATACCTCCAGATTCTGCATTTTCTTTGGAAGGAGAAAATTCACAAATATACTAGCAGAGATTTCACGCCTTTAAAGGGGATGTGTACAATTCCCAGCATCCACATAGTAGCCATTATTTGCAATTCATTAAAGAGAATCTCTTTAGCACATTCCTGATGTATGCGAGGGACTGGAAGGGACTTGTTAAGGAACACAACTGGGTCCAGATTTTTAAAGTCACTCATATCAGTTTTGTGAGTATGGCAGTGGTGTAAAATCATTTCAAAGTATTATGTTCTGTGCTATGAAAAATACAGGCTTTACACATGAACCAAATATATATAATTTCACTAAAGCAGGGGTTCAATATCTAGGACACACAGTGGCAAGTGGAAGACTGAGACTAAAACCCAACCAAATTGGAAGATATTAATTCATGGACTATTTCTAAAACCCATAACAAGTGTGTGCTCAAGAGAGCATAGCTGACAACTCTAGATACTGTTGTCAGCATAGACGTTGTGAAGACGGAGCGTGAGCTGCATGCACAAGTGTTGTTGGGCGTCATGTTGAAAGCTGCGAGGCAGATGTCAGGTCTGTAGCAGCAGCACAGACAACAAATAATATGTTAGCAATTAGTTTGAAACAATAAGCAAATATAGCATCATACATCAGGAAGAACCAGTCTGTCTCCATTGCAGTATTACCTGTGTTCAAGTTTATTCATGCAGTTTTATTTATGGTCCTTTGTTCCAGAGACTATATAAACAACCTATTTTCACATTTCCTGCCAGGGAAGTGCCAGATCCCATATTGGATATATTGGTGTTTTTTTTTTTTTTTTAGAGCACAACGTTTTATCATAATTTTATTACATTTAATCAAAATATCTACATTGATTCTGTAATGGCAAATATACTAGGAACAGCTAATTTATTTGTGACACATCAATCTTAAAATATTGTAAGAAAATGAACCACAATCATAAATACCTGCATGTTTGAAAAACAAAGTGGATTACATTTAGTTTCTTTTAGTTACGATTACAACATAATCCATATTTCTCCGTTGCATAATTACAACTTATTTTAAAAGTTTATCTTGTTATTCCTATATTCTTGTGACCCTCCCAGCCTGGCATAATGATGTATAAATGTCTCCTGATACATATAATAACATGCATGATGCAGGTATCCTGCTAGCAGTTAAAGTGCAGAAGAAGCTGGGAAAAGGTACTCCTTATCAGAAAGAGTTTCAAACATTAGACACATTGCCTATAATCTGGACTGCCTCTGGAATACCTTCATCACAATAAACAGCATACACTTTGATCAGGATGACACCGGAAACCTAACACTAGAAACCTAACACTGACTAGACATAGCCCTCCTGTCTAGACACCAGCTACTGTTTGGCATCGGTCAAACTGCACATATGCACAATACAAGTTTATGTACACAAATCCCCTCCTTTGATCTAATTATCTCATTAAACCAACTGTGTGTTTTTAGCCTAGGAGTCTTACTGTGCAAGGTAACCCTGCATGCAGCCTCTCCCTGCAGCCTGTCAGTTGAACACTTAACTCCTCTCTTAGACACTTGTGGAAAATCACTCCCTTTGTCACACTATATATATATATATATGCATATATATATATATATATATATATATATATATATATATATATTCTTTTTCTGAATGTATTTTTTCTTTCATTTTTGAGATGATAGAAAGAAAAACTGTAATCTTAGAGAAATACAATATTGTAGATTTGATATTGG